>NC_091982.1:126845794-127040794 GCF_044704955.1 Pristiophorus japonicus
AGGGGCAGGATAGCCCCTTCCTGTTCCTGTATAACAGGCTCGAGTGGCTGAATGGCCTGCTCCTGTTCCTGTGTAACAGGCTCGAGGGGCTGAATGGCCTCCACGTGTTGCTGTGTATCAGGCTCAAGGGGCTGAATGGCATCCTGCTGTTCCTGTGTAACAGGCTCGAAGGGATGAATGGCCTCCTCCTCTTCCTGAGTAGCAGTCTCGAGGAGCTGAATGGCCACCTGCTGTTCTTGTGTCGCAGGTTCGAGGGGCTGAATGGCCTCCTCCTGTTCCTGAGTAACAGGCTCGAGGGTTTGATTGGGCCACCTCTTGTTCCGGTGTAACAGGCTCGAGAGGCTGTATGGGCCTCCTCTTTTTCCTGTGTAACATGTTAGACGGGCTGAATGGCTTCCTCCTTTTCCTGTGTAACTTGTTCGAAGGGCTGAATGGCCTCCTCCTGTTGTTTTGTAATAGGCTAGAGGTGCTGAATGGCCTCCTCTTGTTCCTGTGTAACAGGCTCGAGGGATTGAATGGCCTCCTCCTGTTCCTGTGTGACATGCTCGAGGGGCTGAATGGCTTCCTTCTGTTACTGTGTAACAGGCTCGAGGGGCTGAAGGGCCTCCTCCTGTCCCTGTGTAACAGGCTCGATGGGATGAATGGCCTCCTCCTGTTCCTGTGTATCTGGTACTAGGGGCTGAATGGCCTCCTCCTTTTCCTGTGTAACAGGGTCGAGGGGCTGAATGGCTTCCAACTTCTCCGGTGTAACAGACTAGAGGGGCTGAATGGCCTCTTCCTGTTCCTGTGTATCAGGCTCGAGGGGCTGAATAGTCTCTTGCTGTTCCTGTATAACAGGCTCGAGGGGCAGGATAGCCCCTTCCTGTTCCTGTATAACAGGCTCGAGGGGCTGAATGGCCTCCTCCTGTTCCTGTGTAAGAGGCTCGAGGGGCTGAATGGCCTCCTCCTGTTCCTGAGTAACTGTCTCGAGGGGCTGAATGGCCTCCTCCTGTTCCTGTGTCAGAGCCTCAAGGGAATGAATGGCCTGCTCCTGTTCCTGTGTAAGAGGCTCGAGGGGCTGAATGGCCACCTCCTGTTCCTGTGTAACAGGCTCGAGAGGCTCAATGGCCTGCTCCTGTTCTTTTGTAAGAGGCTCGAGGGGCAGAATGGCCTCCTCCTGTTCCTGTGTAACAGACTCGAGGGGGCTGAATGACCTCCTCCTGTTCCTGTGCAACAGCTTCGAGGGGCTGAATGGCCTCCTCCTGTTCCTGTGTAACAGACTCGAGGGATTGAATGGCCTCCTTTTGTTCCTGTGTGACGGGCTCGAGGGTCTGAACGGCCTTCTCCTGCTCCTGTGTAACAGGTTTGAGGGGCTGAATGGCTTCCTCCTCTTCCTGTGTAACAGGCTCGAGGGGCTGAATGTCCTCCTCCTGTTCCTGTGTTACAGGCTCGAAGGGCTGAATGGCCTCCTCCTGTTCCTGTGTAAGAGCCTCAAGGGAATGAATGGCCTCCTCCTGTTCCTGTGTAAGAGGCTCGAGGGGCTGAATAGCCTCATCCTGTTCCTGTGTAACAGGCTCGAGGGGCTGAATGGCCTCCTCCTGTTCCTGTGTATCAGGCTCAAGGAGCTGAATGGCCTCCTCCTGTTGCTGTATAACAGGCTCGAGTGGATGAATGGCCTCCTCCTGTTCCTGTGTAACATGCTCGAGGGGCTGAATGGGTCTCCTCCTGTTCCTGTGTCATGGGCTCGAGGGGCTGAATGGCCTCCTCCTGTTCCTGTGTAACATGCTCGAGGGGCTGAATGGGCCGCCTCCTGTTCCTGTGTAACAATCTCAAGGGGCTGATGGCCACCTCTTGTTCCTGAGTAACAGTCACGAGGGGCTGAATGGCCACCTCCTGTTCTTGTGTAGCAGGCTCGAGGGGATGAATGGCCTACTCCTGTTCCTGTGTAAGAGGCTCGACGGGCTGAATGGCCACCTCCTGTTCTTGTGTAGCAGGCTCGAGGGGTAGAATGGCCTCCTCCTGTTCCTGTGTATCAGGCTCAAGGAGCTGAATGGCCTCCTCCTGTTCCTGTATAACAGGCTCGAGGGGATGAATGGCCTCCTCCTGTTCCTGTGTAACATGCTCGAGGGGCTGAATGTCCTCCTCCTGTTCCTGTGTAACAGGCTCGAGGGGCTGGATAGCCCCTTCCTGTTCCTGTATAACAGGCTCGAGTGGCTGAATGGCCTCCTCCTGTTTCTGTGTAACAGGCTCGAGGGGCTGAATGGCCTCCACGTGTTGCTGTGTATCAGACTCAAGGGGCTGAATGGCATCCTGCTGTTCCTGTGTAACAGGCTCGAGGCGATGAATGGCCTCCTCCTCTTCCTGAGTAGCAGTCTCGAGGAGCTGAATGGCCACCTGCTGTTCTTGTGTCGCAGGTTCGAGGGGCTGAATGGCCTCCTCCTGTTCCTGAGTAACAGGCTCGAGGGTTTGATTGGGCCACCTCCTGTTCCGGTGTAACAGGCTCGAGAGGCTGTATGGGCCTCCTCTTTTTCCTGTGTAACATGTTAGACGGGCTGAATGGCTTCCTCCTTTTCCTGTGTAACTTGTTCGAAGGGCTGAATGGCCTCCTCCTGTTGTTTTGTAATAGGCTAGAGGTGCTGAATGGCCTCCTCTTGTTCCTGTGTAACAGGCTCGAGGGATTGAATGGCCTCCTCCTGTTCCTGTGTGACATGCTCGAGGGGCTGAATGGCTTCCTTCTGTTACTGTGTAACAGGCTCGAGGGGCTGAAGGGCCTCCTCCTGTTCCTGTGCAACAGGCTCGAGGGGCTGAAGGGCCTCCTCCTGTCCCTGTGTAACAGGCTCGATGGGATGAATGGCCTCCTCCTGTTCCTGTGTATCTGGTACTAGGGGCTGAATGGCCTCCTCCTTTTCCTGTGTAACAGGGTCGAGGGACTGAATGGCTTCCAACTTCTCCGGTGTAACATACTCGAGGGGCTGAATGGCCTCTTCCTGTTCCTGTGTAACAGGCTCGAGGGGCTGAATAGTCTCTTGCTGTTCCTGTATAACAGGCTCGAGGGGCAGGATAGCCCCTTCCTGTTCCTGTATAACAGGCTCGAGTGGCTGAATGGCCTGCTCCTGTTCCTGTGTAACAGGCTCGAGGGGCTGAATGGCCTCCACGTGTTGCTGTGTATCAGGCTCAAGGGGCTGAATGGCATCCTGCTGTTCCTGTGTAACAGGCTCGAGGGGATGAATGGCCTCCTCCTCTTCCTGAGTAGCAGTCTCGAGGAGCTGAATGGCCACCTGCTGTTCTTGTGTCGCAGGTTCGAGGGGCTGAATGGCCTCCTCCTGTTCCTGAGTAACAGGCTCGAGGGTTTGATTGGGCCACCTCCTGTTCCGGTGTAACAGGCTCGAGAGGCTGTATGGGCCTCCTCTTTTTCCTGTGTAACATGTTAGACGGGCTGAATGGCTTCCTCCTTTTCCTGTGTAACTTGTTCGAAGGGCTGAATGGCCTCCTCCTGTTGTTTTGTAATAGGCTAGAGGTACTGAATGGCCTCCTCTTGTTCCTGTGTAACAGGCTCGAGGGATTGAATGGCCTCCTCCTGTTCCTGTGTGACATGCTCGAGGGGCTGAATGGCTTCCTTCTGTTACTGTGTAACAGGCTCGAGGGGCTGAATGGCCTCCTCCTGTTCCTGTGTATCTGGTACTAGGGGCTGAATGGCCTCCTCCTTTTCCTGTGTAACAGGGTCGAGGGGCTGAATGGCTTCCAACTTCTCCGGTGTAACAGACTCGAGGGGCTGAATGGCCTCTTCCTGTTCCTGTGTAACAGGCTCGAGGGGCTGAATAGTCTCTTGCTGTTCCTGTATAACAGGCTCGAGGGGCAGGATAGCCCCTTCCTGTTCCTGTATAACAGGCTCGAGTGGCTGAATGGCCTGCTCCTGTTCCTGTGCAACAAGCTCGAGGGGCTGAATGGCCTCCTCCTGTTCCTGTGTAACAGTCACGAGGGGCTGAATGGCCACCTCCTGTTCTTGTGTAGCAGCCTCGAGGGGATGAATGGCCTACTCCTGTTCCTGTGTAAGAGGCTCGAGGGGTAGAATGGCCTCCTCCTGTTCCTGTGTATCAGGCTCAAGGAGCTGAATGGCCTCCTCCTGTTCCTGTATAACAGGCTCGAGGGTCTGAACGGCCTCCTCCTGTTCCTGTGTAACAGGCTCGAGGGGCTGGATAGCCCCTTCCTGTTCCTGTATAACAGGCTCGAGTGGCTGAATGGCCTCCTCCTGTTTCTGTGTAACAGGCTCGAGTGGCTGAATGGCCTCCTGCTGTTCCTGTGTAACAGGCTCGAGGGGATGAATGGCCTCCTCCTCTTCCTGAGTAGCAGTCTCGAGGAGCTGAATGGCCACCTGCTGTTCTTGTGTCGCAGGTTCGAGGGGCTGAATGGCCTCCTCCTGTTCCTGAGTAACAGGCTCGAGGGTTTGATTGGGCCACCTCCTGTTCCGGTGTAACAGGCTCGAGAGGCTGTATGGGCCTCCTCTTTTTCCTGTGTAACATGTTAGACGGGCTGAATGGCTTCCTCCTTTTCCTGTGTAACTTGTTCGAAGGGCTGAATGGCCTCCGCCTGTTGTTTTGTAATAGGCTAGAGGTGCTGAATGGCCTCCTCTTGTTCCTGTGTAACAGGCTCGAGGGATTGAATGGCCTCCTCCTGTTCCTGTGTGACATGCTCGAGGGGCTGAATGGCTTCCTTCTGTTACTGTGTAACAGGCTCGAGGGGCTGAAGGGCCTCCTCCTGTTCCTGTGCAACAGGCTCGAGGCGCTGAATGGCCTCCTCCTGTCCCTGTGTAACAGGCTCGATGGGATGAATGGCCTCCTCCTGTTCCTGTGTATCTGGTACTAGGGGCTGAATGGCCTGCTCCTTTTCCTGTGTAACAGGGTCGAGGGGCTGAATGGCTTCCAACTTCTCCGGTGTAACAGACTCGAGGGGCTGAATGGCCTCTTCCTGTTCCTGTGTAACAGGCTCGAGGGGCTGAATAGTCTCTTGCTGTTCCTGTATAACAGGCTCGAGGGGCAGGATAGCCCCTTCCTGTTCCTGTATAACAGGCTCGAGTGGCTGAATGGCCTGCTCCTGTTCCTGTGCAACAAGCTCGAGGGGCTGAATGGCCTCCTCCTGTTCCTGTGTAACAGACTCGAGGGGCTGAATGACCTCCACGTGTTGCTGTGTATCAGGCTCAAGGGGATGAATGGCCTCCTGCTGTTCCTGTGTAACAGGCTCGATGGTTTGAATGGGCCACTTCCTGTTCCTGTGTAACTGGCTTGAGAGGCTGAATGGCCTCCTCCTGTTGTTTTGTAAGAGGCTAGTGGGGCTGAATGGCCTCCTCTTCTTCCTGTGTGACAGGCTCAAGGAGCTGAACGGCCTCCTGCTGCCCCTGTATAACAGGCTCAAGGGGCTGAATGGCCTCCAACTGTTCCTGTGTAACAGGATCGAGGGGCTGAATGGCCTCTTGCTGTTCGTGTATAAGAGGCTCGAGGGGCTGGATAGCCTCTTCCTTTTCCTGTATAACAGGCTCGAGGGGCTGAATGGCCTCCACCTGTTCCTGTGTAACAGGCTCGAGGGGCTGAATGGCCTCCTCCCGTTACTGTGTAACAGGCTCGAGGTGCTGAATGGCCTCCTCCTGTTCCTGTGTAACGTGCTCGAGGCGCTGAATGTGCCTCCTCCTGTTCCTGTGTATCAGGCTCGAGGGGCTGAATGGCCTCCTCCTGTTCCTGTGTATCAGGCTCGAGGGGCTGGATGGCCTCCTCCTGTTCCTGTGCAACAGGCTCGAGGGGCTGAATGGCCTCCTGCTGTTCCTGTGTAACAGGCCCGAGGGGCTAAATGGCTTCCTCCTGTTCCTGTGTAACAGGCTCGAGGGGCTGAATGGCGTCCTCCTGTTCCTGTGTAACATGCTCGAGGGGATGAATGGCCTCGTCCTGTTCCTGTGTATCAGGCTCGAGGGGCTGAATGGCCTCCTCCTGCTCATGTGTAACAGGCTCGCGGGGCTGAATGGCCTCCTCCTGTTCCTGAGTAATAGCCTCGAGTGGCTGAATGGCCTCCTCCTGTTCCTGTGTATCCGGCTCGAGAGGCCGTATGGGCCTCCTCCTGTTCCTGTGTAACATGCTCGAAGGGCTGAATGGCTTCCTCCTTTTCCTATGTAACATGTTCGAAGGGCTGAATGGCCTCCTCCTGTTGTTTTGTAAGAGGCTAGAGGGATTGAATGGCCTCCTGCTGTCCCTGTGCAACAGGCTCAAGGGGCTGAATGGCCTCCACCTGTTACGAGGGGCTGTATGGCCTCCTCCTGTTCCTGAGCAGCAGTCTCGAGTAGCTGAATGGCCACCTCCTGTTCTTGTGTAGCAGGCTCGAGGGGCTGAATGGCTTCCTCCTGTTCCTGAGTAATAGCCTCGAGTGGCTGAATGGCCTCCTCCTGTTCCTGTGTAACAGGCTCGATGGTTTGAATGGGCCACCTCCTGTTCCTGTGTAACAGGCTCGAGGGGCTGAATGGCCTCCTCCTGTTCCTGTGTGACAGGCTCGAGGGGCTGAACGGCCTCCAACTGTTCCTGTGTAACAGGATCGAGGGGCTGAATGGCCTCTTGCTGTTTGTGTATAAGAGGCTCGAGGGGCTGGATAGCCTCTTCCTTTTCCTGTATAACAGGCTCGAGGGGCTGAATGGCCTCCACCTGTTCCTGTGTAACAGGATCGAGGGGCTGAATGGCCTCTTGCTGTTCGTGTATAAGAGGCTCAAGAGGCTGAATGGCCTCCTCCTGTTCCTGCGTATCAGACTCGAGGGGCTGAATGGCCTCCTCCTGTTCCTGTGTATCAGGCTCGAGGGGCTGGATGGCCTCCTCCTGTTCCTGTGCAACAGGCTCGAGGGGCTGAATGGCCTCCTGCTGTTCCTGTGTAACAGGCCCGAGGGGCTAAATGGCTTCCTCCTGTTCCTGTGTAACAGGCTCGAGGGGCTGAATGGCGTCCTCCTGTTCCTGTGTAACATGCTCGAGGGGATGAATGGCCTCGTCCTGTTCCTGTGTATCAGGCTCGAGGGGCTGAATGGCCTCCTCCTGCTCATGTGTAACAGGCTCGCGGGGCTGAATGGCCTCCTCCTGTTCCTGAGTAATAGCCTCGAGTGGCTGAATGGCCTCCTCCTGTTCTTGTGTATCCGGCTCGAGAGGCCGTATGGGCCTCCTCCTGTTCCTGTGTAACATGCTCGAAGGGCTGAATGGCTTCCTCCTTTTCCTATGTAACATGTTCGAAGGGCTGAATGGCCTCCTCCTGTTGTTTTGTAAGAGGCTAGAGGGATTGAATGGCCTCCTGCTGTCCCTGTGCAACAGGCTCAAGGGGCTGAATGGCCTCCACCTGTTACGAGGGGCTGTATGGCCTCCTCCTGTTCCTGAGCAGCAGTCTCGAGTAGCTGAATGGCCACCTCCTGTTCTTGTGTAGCAGGCTCGAGGGGCTGAATGGCTTCCTCCTGTTCCTGAGTAATAGCCTCGAGTGGCTGAATGGCCTCCTCCTGTTCCTGTGTAACAGGCTCGATGGTTTGAATGGGCCACCTCCTGTTCCTGTGTAACAGGCTCGAGGGGCTTAATGGCCTCCTCCTGTTCCTGTGTGACAGGCTCGAGGGGCTGAACGGCCTCCAACTGTTCCTGTGTAACAGGATCGAGGGGCTGAATGGCCTCTTGCTGTTTGTGTATAAGAGGCTCGAGGGGCTGGATAGCCTCTTCCTTTTCCTGTATAACAGGCTCGAGGGGCTGAATGGCCTCCACCTGTTCCTGTGTAACAGGATCGAGGGGCTGAATGGCCTCTTGCTGTTCGTGTATAAGAGGCTCAAGAGGCTGAATGGCCTCCTCCTGTTCCTGCGTATCAGACTCGAGGGGCTGAATGGCCTCCTCCTGTTCCTGTGTAACAGGCTCGAGGGGATGAATGGCCTCCTCCCGTTCCTGTGTAACAGGCTCGAGGGGCTGAATGGCCTCCTCCTGTTCCTGTGTAACGGGCTCGAGGCGCTGAATGGGCCTCCTCCTGTTCCTGTGTATCAGGCTCGAGGGGCTGAATGGCCGCCTCCTGTTCCTGTGTAACGTGCTCGAGGCGCTGAATGTGCCTCCTCCTGTTCCTGTGTATCAGGCTCGAGGGGCTGAATGGCCTCCTCCTGTTCCTGTGTATCAGGCTCGAGGGGCTGAATGGCCTCCTCCTGTTCCTGTGCAACAGGCTCGAGGGGCTGAATGGCCTCCTGCTGTTCCTGTGTAACAGGCCCGAGGGGCTAAATGGCTTCCTCCTGTTCCTGTGTATCAGGCTCGAGGGGCTGAATGGCCGCCTCCTGTTCCTGTGTAACGTGCTCGAGGCGCTGAATGTGCCTCCTCCTGTTCCTGTGTATCAGGCTCGAGGGGCTGAATGGCCTCCTCCTGTTCCTGTGTATCAGGCTCGAGGGGCTGAATGGCCTCCTCCTGTTCCTGTGCAACAGGCTCGAGGGGCTGAATGGCCTCCTGCTGTTCCTGTGTAACAGGCCCGAAGGGCTAAATGGCTTCCTCCTGTTCCTGTGTAACAGGCTCGAGGGGCTGAATGGCGTCCTCCTGTTCCTGTGTAACATGCTCGAGGGGATGAATGGCCTCGTCCTGTTCCTGTGTATCAGGCTCGAAGGGCTGAATGGCCTCCTCCTGTTCCTGTGCAACAGGCTCGAGGGGCTGAATGGCCTCCTCCTGTTCCTGTGTATCCGGCTCGAGAGGTCGCATGGGCCTCCTCCTGTTCCTGTGTAACATGTTCGAAGGGCTGAATGGCTTCCTCCTTTTCCTATGTAACATGTTCGAAGGGCTGAATGGCCTCCTCCTGTTGTTTTGTAAGAGGCTAGAGGGATTGAATGGCCTCCTGCTGCCCCTGTGCAACAGGCTCAAGGGGCTGAATGGCCTCCACCTGTTACGAGGGGCTGTATGGCCTCCTCCTGTTCCTGAGCAGCAGTCTCGAGTAGCTGAATGGCCACCTCCTGTTCTTGTGTAGCAGGCTCGAGGCGCTGAATGGGCCTCCTCCTGTTCCTGTGTATCAGGCTCGAGGGGCTGAATGGCCGCCTCCTGTTCCTGTGTAACAGGCTCGAGGGGCTGAATGGCCGCCTCCTGTTCCTGTGTAACAGGCTCGAGGGGCTGAATGGCCTCCTCCTGTTCCTGTGTAACATGCTCGAGGGGATGAATGGCCTCCTCCTGTTCCTGTGTAACAGGCTCGAGGGGCTGAATGGCCTCCACGTGTTGCTGTGTATCAGGCTCAAGGGGCTGAATGGCATCCTGCTGTTCCTGTGTAACAGGCTCGAGGGGATGAATGGCCTCCTCCTCTTCCTGAGTAGCAGTCTCGAGGAGCTGAATGGCCACCTGCTGTTCTTGTGTCGCAGGTTCGAGGGGCTGAATGGCCTCCTCCTGTTCCTGAGTAACAGGCTCGAGGGTTTGATTGGGCCACCTCCTGTTCCGGTGTAACAGGCTCGAGAGGCTGTATGGGCCTCCTCTTTTTCCTGTGTAACATGTTAGACGGGCTGAATGGCTTCCTCCTTTTCCTGTGTAACTTGTTCGAAGGGCTGAATGGCCTCCTCCTGTTGTTTTGCAAGAGGCTAGAGGTGCTGAATGGCCTCCTCTTGTTCCTGTGTAACAGGCTCGAGGGATTGAATGGCCTCCTCCTGTTCCTGTGTGACATGCTCGAGGGGCTGAATGGGTTCCTTCTGTTACTGTGTAACAGGCTCGAGGGGCTGAATGGCTTCCTTCTGTTACTGTGTAACAGGCTCGAGGAGCTGGAGGGCCTCCTCCTGTTCCTGTGTAACAGGCTCAAGGGACTGAATAGCCTTTCCTGTTCCTGTGTAACAGGTTCGAGGGGGTGAATGCCCCCCGTGGTGTTCATAATGCAATAGGCTGAAGGTGATGAACAGCCTCCTCCTTTTCCTGTGTAACAGGCTCGAGGGGCTAAATGGCCTTCTCCTGTTCCTATATAACATGCTCGAGGGGTTGAATGGCCTCCTCCTGTTCCGGTGCAACAGGCTCGAGGGGCTGAAGGGCCTCCTCCTGTTCCTGTGTAACAGGCTCGAGGGGATGAATGGCCTCCTCCTGCTCCTGTGTATCTGGTACTAGGGGCTGAATGGCCTCCTCCTTTTCCTGTGTAACAGGCTCGAGGGGCTGAATGGCCTGTTCCTATGTAACAGGCCCGAGGGGCAGAATGGCCTCCTCCTGAACCTGTTTATCAGGCTCGAGGGGCTGAATGGCCTCCTCCTGTTCCTGTGTAATGGGCTCGAGGCGCTGAATGGGCCTCCTCCTGTTCCTGTGTATCAGGCTCGAGGGGCTGAATAGCCTCCTCCTGTTCCTGTGAACAGACTCGAGGGGCTGAACGGCCTCCTCCTGTTCCTGTGTAACTGGCTCGATGGATTGAATGGTCTCCTCCTGCTCCTGTTAACAGTCTCGAAGGGCTGAATGGCTTCCAACTTCTCCGGTGTAACAGACTCGAGGGGCTGAATGGCCTCTTCCTGTTCCTGTGTAACAGGCTCGAGGGGCTGAATAGTCTCTTGCTGTTCCTGTATAACAGGCTCGAGGGGCAGGATAGCCCCTTCCTGTTCCTGTATAACAGGCTCGAGTGGCTGAATGGCCTGCTCCTGTTCCTGTGCAACAAGCTCGAGGGGCTGAATGGCCTCCTCCTGTTCCTGTGTAACAGACTCGAGGGGCTGAATGACCTCCACGTGTTGCTGTGTATCAGGCTCAAGGGGATGAATAGCCTCCTGCTGTTCCTGTGTAACAGGCTCGATGGTTGGAATGGGCCACCTCCTGTTCCTGTGTAACAGGCTTGAGAGGCTGAATGGCCTCCTCCTGTTGTTTTGTAAGAGGCTAGAGGTGCTGAATGGCCTCCTCTTGTTCCTGTGTAACAGGCTCGAGGGATTGAATGGCCTCCTCCTGTTCCTGTGTGACATGCTCGAGGGGCTGAATGGCTTCCTTCTGTTACTGTGTAACAGGCTCGAGGGGCTGAATGGCCTCCTCCTGTTCCTGTGTATCTGGTACTAGGGGCTGAATGGCCTCCTCCTTTTCCTGTGTAACAGGGTCGAGGGGCTGAATGGCTTCCAACTTCTCCGGTGTAACAGACTCGAGGGGCTGAATGGCCTCTTCCTGTTCCTGTGTAACAGGCTCGAGGGGCTGAATAGTCTCTTGCTGTTCCTGTATAACAGGCTCGAGGGGCAGGATAGCCCCTTCCTGTTCCTGTATAACAGGCTCGAGTGGCTGAATGGCCTGCTCCTGTTCCTGTGCAACAAGCTCGAGGGGCTGAATGGCCTCCTCCTGTTCCTGTGTAACAGTCACGAGGGGCTGAATGGCCACCTCCTGTTCTTGTGTAGCAGGCTCGAGGGGATGAATGGCCTACTCCTGTTCCTGTGTAAGAGGCTCGAGGGGTAGAATGGCCTCCTCCTGTTCCTGTGTATCAGGCTCAAGGAGCTGAATGGCCTCCTCCTGTTCCTGTATAACAGGCTCGAGGGTCTGAACAGCCTCCTCCTGTTCCTGTGTAACAGGCTCGAGGGGCTGGATAGCCCCTTCCTGTTCCTGTATAACAGGCTCGAGTGGCTGAATGGCCTCCTCCTGTTTCTGTGTAACAGGCTCGAGTGGCTGAATGGCCTCCTGCTGTTCCTGTGTAACAGGCTCGAGGGGATGAATGGCCTCCTCCTCTTCCTGAGTAGCAGTCTCGAGGAGCTGAATGGCCACCTGCTGTTCTTGTGTCGCAGGTTCGAGGGGCTGAATGGCCTCCTCCTGTTCCTGAGTAACAGGCTCGAGGGTTTGATTGGGCCACCTCCTGTTCCGGTGTAACAGGCTCGAGAGGCTGTATGGGCCTCCTCTTTTTCCTGTGTAACATGTTAGACGGGCTGAATGGCTTCCTCCTTTTCCTGTGTAACTTGTTCGAAGGGCTGAATGGCCTCCGCCTGTTGTTTTGTAATAGGCTAGAGGTGCTGAATGGCCTCCTCTTGTTCCTGTGTAACAGGCTCGAGGGATTGAATGGCCTCCTCCTGTTCCTGTGTGACATGCTCGAGGGGCTGAATGGCTTCCTTCTGTTACTGTGTAACAGGCTCGAGGGGCTGAAGGGCCTCCTCCTGTTCCTGTGCAACAGGCTCGAGGCGCTGAATGGCCTCCTCCTGTCCCTGTGTAACAGGCTCGATGGGATGAATGGCCTCCTCCTGTTCCTGTGTATCTGGTACTAGGGGCTGAATGGCCTGCTCCTTTTCCTGTGTAACAGGGTCGAGGGGCTGAATGGCTTCCAACTTCTCCGGTGTAACAGACTCGAGGGGCTGAATGGCCTCTTCCTGTTCCTGTGTAACAGGCTCGAGGGGCTGAATAGTCTCTTGCTGTTCCTGTATAACAGGCTCGAGGGGCAGGATAGCCCCTTCCTGTTCCTGTATAACAGGCTCGAGTGGCTGAATGGCCTGCTCCTGTTCCTGTGCAACAAGCTCGAGGGGCTGAATGGCCTCCTCCTGTTCCTGTGTAACAGACTCGAGGGGCTGAATGACCTCCACGTGTTGCTGTGTATCAGGCTCAAGGGGATGAATGGCCTCCTGCTGTTCCTGTGTAACAGGCTCGATGGTTTGAATGGGCCACTTCCTGTTCCTGTGTAACTGGCTTGAGAGGCTGAATGGCCTCCTCCTGTTGTTTTGTAAGAGGCTAGTGGGGCTGAATGGCCTCCTCTTCTTCCTGTGTGACAGGCTCAAGGAGCTGAACGGCCTCCTGCTGCCCCTGTATAACAGGCTCAAGGGGCTGAATGGCCTCCAACTGTTCCTGTGTAACAGGATCGAGGGGCTGAATGGCCTCTTGCTGTTCGTGTATAAGAGGCTCGAGGGGCTGGATAGCCTCTTCCTTTTCCTGTATAACAGGCTCGAGGGGCTGAATGGCCTCCACCTGTTCCTGTGTAACAGGCTCGAGGGGCTGAATGGCCTCCTCCCGTTACTGTGTAACAGGCTCGAGGTGCTGAATGGCCTCCTCCTGTTCCTGTGTAACGTGCTCGAGGCGCTGAATGTGCCTCCTCCTGTTCCTGTGTATCAGGCTCGAGGGGCTGAATGGCCTCCTCCTGTTCCTGTGTATCAGGCTCGAGGGGCTGGATGGCCTCCTCCTGTTCCTGTGCAACAGGCTCGAGGGGCTGAATGGCCTCCTGCTGTTCCTGTGTAACAGGCCCGAGGGGCTAAATGGCTTCCTCCTGTTCCTGTGTAACAGGCTCGAGGGGCTGAATGGCGTCCTCCTGTTCCTGTGTAACATGCTCGAGGGGATGAATGGCCTCGTCCTGTTCCTGTGTATCAGGCTCGAGGGGCTGAATGGCCTCCTCCTGCTCATGTGTAACAGGCTCGCGGGGCTGAATGGCCTCCTCCTGTTCCTGAGTAATAGCCTCGAGTGGCTGAATGGCCTCCTCCTGTTCCTGTGTATCCGGCTCGAGAGGCCGTATGGGCCTCCTCCTGTTCCTGTGTAACATGCTCGAAGGGCTGAATGGCTTCCTCCTTTTCCTATGTAACATGTTCGAAGGGCTGAATGGCCTCCTCCTGTTGTTTTGTAAGAGGCTCGAGGGATTGAATGGCCTCCTGCTGTCCCTGTGCAACAGGCTCAAGGGGCTGAATGGCCTCCACCTGTTACGAGGGGCTGTATGGCCTCCTCCTGTTCCTGAGCAGCAGTCTCGAGTAGCTGAATGGCCACCTCCTGTTCTTGTGTAGCAGGCTCGAGGGGCTGAATGGCTTCCTCCTGTTCCTGAGTAATAGCCTCGAGTGGCTGAATGGCCTCCTCCTGTTCCTGTGTAACAGGCTCGATGGTTTGAATGGGCCACCTCCTGTTCCTGTGTAACAGGCTCGAGGGGCTGAATGGCCTCCTCCTGTTCCTGTGTGACAGGCTCGAGGGGCTGAACGGCCTCCAACTGTTCCTGTGTAACAGGATCGAGGGGCTGAATGGCCTCTTGCTGTTTGTGTATAAGAGGCTCGAGGGGCTGGATAGCCTCTTCCTTTTCCTGTATAACAGGCTCGAGGGGCTGAATGGCCTCCACCTGTTCCTGTGTAACAGGATCGAGGGGCTGAATGGCCTCTTGCTGTTCGTGTATAAGAGGCTCAAGAGGCTGAATGGCCTCCTCCTGTTCCTGCGTATCAGACTCGAGGGGCTGAATGGCCTCCTCCTGTTCCTGTGTAACAGGCTCGAGGGGATGAATGGCCTCCTCCCGTTCCTGTGTAACAGGCTCGAGGGGCTGAATGGCCTCCTCCTGTTCCTGTGTAACGGGCTCGAGGCGCTGAATGGGCCTCCTCCTGTTCCTGTGTATCAGGCTCGAGGGGCTGAATGGCCGCCTCCTGTTCCTGTGTAACGTGCTCGAGGCGCTGAATGTGCCTCCTCCTGTTCCTGTGTATCAGGCTCGAGGGGCTGAATGGCCTCCTCCTGTTCCTGTGTATCAGGCTCGAGGGGCTGAATGGCCTCCTCCTGTTCCTGTGCAACAGGCTCGAGGGGCTGAATGGCCTCCTGCTGTTCCTGTGTAACAGGCCCGAGGGGCTAAATGGCTTCCTCCTGTTCCTGTGTATCAGGCTCGAGGGGCTGAATGGCCGCCTCCTGTTCCTGTGTAACGTGCTCGAGGCGCTGAATGTGCCTCCTCCTGTTCCTGTGTATCAGGCTCGAGGGGCTGAATGGCCTCCTCCTGTTCCTGTGTATCAGGCTCGAGGGGCTGAATGGCCTCCTCCTGTTCCTGTGCAACAGGCTCGAGGGGCTGAATGGCCTCCTGCTGTTCCTGTGTAACAGGCCCGAGGGGCTAAATGGCTTCCTCCTGTTCCTGTGTAACAGGCTCGAGGGGCTGAATGGCGTCCTCCTGTTCCTGTGTAACATGCTCGAGGGGATGAATGGCTTCCTCCTTTTCCTATGTAACATGTTCGAAGGGCTGAATGGCCTCCTCCTGTTGTTTTGTAAGAGGCTAGAGGGATTGAATGGCCTCCTGCTGCCCCTGTGCAACAGGCTCAAGGGGCTGAATGGCCTCCACCTGTTACGAGGGGCTGTATGGCCTCCTCCTGTTCCTGAGCAGCAGTCTCGAGTAGCTGAATGGCCACCTCCTGTTCTTGTGTAGCAGGCTCGAGGCGCTGAATGGGCCTCCTCCTGTTCCTGTGTATCAGGCTCGAGGGGCTGAATGGCCGCCTCCTGTTCCTGTGTAACAGGCTCGAGGGGCTGAATGGCCGCCTCCTGTTCCTGTGTAACAGGCTCGAGGGGCTGAATGGCCTCCTCCTGTTCCTGTGTAACATGCTCGAGGGGATGAATGGCCTCCTCCTGTTCCTGTGTAACAGGCTCGAGGGGCTGAATGGCCTCCACGTGTTGCTGTGTATCAGGCTCAAGGGGCTGAATGGCATCCTGCTGTTCCTGTGTAACAGGCTCGAGGGGATGAATGGCCTCCTCCTCTTCCTGAGTAGCAGTCTCGAGGAGCTGAATGGCCACCTGCTGTTCTTGTGTCGCAGGTTCGAGGGGCTGAATGGCCTCCTCCTGTTCCTGAGTAACAGGCTCGAGGGTTTGATTGGGCCACCTCCTGTTCCGGTGTAACAGGCTCGAGAGGCTGTATGGGCCTCCTCTTTTTCCTGTGTAACATGTTAGACGGGCTGAATGGCTTCCTCCTTTTCCTGTGTAACTTGTTCGAAGGGCTGAATGGCCTCCTCCTGTTGTTTTGCAAGAGGCTAGAGGTGCTGAATGGCCTCCTCTTGTTCCTGTGTAACAGGCTCGAGGGATTGAATGGCCTCCTCCTGTTCCTGTGTGACATGCTCGAGGGGCTGAATGGGTTCCTTCTGTTACTGTGTAACAGGCTCGAGGGGCTGAATGGCTTCCTTCTGTTACTGTGTAACAGGCTCGAGGAGCTGGAGGGCCTCCTCCTGTTCCTGTGTAACAGGCTCAAGGGACTGAATAGCCTTTCCTGTTCCTGTGTAACAGGTTCGAGGGGGTGAATGCCCCCCGTGGTGTTCATAATGCAATAGGCTGAAGGTGATGAACAGCCTCCTCCTTTTCCTGTGTAACAGGCTCGAGGGGCTAAATGGCCTTCTCCTGTTCCTATATAACATGCTCGAGGGGTTGAATGGCCTCCTCCTGTTCCGGTGCAACAGGCTCGAGGGGCTGAAGGGCCTCCTCCTGTTCCTGTGTAACAGGCTCGAGGGGATGAATGGCCTCCTCCTGCTCCTGTGTATCTGGTACTAGGGGCTGAATGGCCTCCTCCTTTTCCTGTGTAACAGGCTCGAGGGGCTGAATGGCCTGTTCCTATGTAACAGGCCCGAGGGGCAGAATGGCCTCCTCCTGAACCTGTTTATCAGGCTCGAGGGGCTGAATGGCCTCCTCCTGTTCCTGTGTAATGGGCTCGAGGCGCTGAATGGGCCTCCTCCTGTTCCTGTGTATCAGGCTCGAGGGGCTGAATAGCCTCCTCCTGTTCCTGTGAACAGACTCGAGGGGCTGAACGGCCTCCTCCTGTTCCTGTGTAACAGGCTCGAGGGGCTGAATAGTCTCTTGCTGTTCCTGTATAACAGGCTCGAGGGGCAGGATAGCCCCTTCCTGTTCCTGTATAACAGGCTCGAGTGGCTGAATGGCCTGCTCCTGTTCCTGTGCAGCAAGCTCGAGGGGCTGAATGGCCTCCTCCTGTTCCTGTGTAACAGACTCGAGGGGCTGAATGACCTCCACGTGTTGCTGTGTATCAGGCTCAAGGGGATGAATAGCCTCCTGCTGTTCCTGTGTAACAGGCTCGATGGTTGGAATGGGCCACCTCCTGTTCCTGTGTAACAGGCTTGAGAGGCTGAATGGCCTCCTCCTGTTGTTTTGTAAGAGGCTAGTAGGGCTGAATGGCCTCCTCTTGTTCCTGTGTGACAGGCTCGAGGGGCTGAACGGCCTCCTGCTGCCCCTGTATAACAGGCTCAAGGGGCTGAATGGCCTCCAACTGTTCCTGTGTAACAGGATCGAGGGGCTGAATGGCCTCTTGCTGTTCGTGTATAAGAGGCTCGAGGGGCTGGATATCCTCTTCCTTTTCCTGTATAACAGGCTCGAGGGGCTGAATGGCCTCCACCTGTTCCTGTGTAACAGGATCGAGGGGCTGAATGGCCTCTTGCTGTTCGTGTATAAGAAGCTCAAGGGGCTGAATGGCCTCCTCCTGTTCCTGCGTATCAGGCTCGAGGGGATGAATCGCCTCATCCTGTTCCTGTGTATCTGGCACTGGAGGCTGAATGGCCTCCTCCTGTTCCTGTGTAACAGGCTCGAGGGGCTGAATGGCCTCCTCCCGTTACTGTGTAAAAGGCTCGAGGTGCTGAATGGCCTCCTCCTGTTCATGTGTAACGGGCTCGAGGCGCTGAATGTGCCTCCTCCTGTTCCTGTGTATCAGGCTCGAGGGGCTGAATGGCCTCCTCCTGTTCCTGTGCAACAGGCTCGAGAGGCTGAATGGCCTGCTCCTGTTCCTGTGTAACAGGCTCGAGGGGTGAATGGGACTCCTCCTGTTCCTGTGTAACAGGCTCGAGGGGTGAATGGGACTCCTCCTGTTCCTGTGTAACAGGCTCGAGGGGCTGAATGGGCCTACTCCTGTTCCGGTGCAACAGACTCGAGGGACTAAATGTCCTCCTCCTGTTCCTGTGTCACAGGCTCGAGAGGCTGAATGGCCTGCTCCTGTTCTTTTGTAAGAGGCTCGAGGGGCAGAATGGCCTCCTCCTGTTCCTGTGTAACAGACTCGAGGGGGCTGAATGGCCTCCTCCTGTTCCTGTGTAACAGCTTCGAGGGGCTGAATGGCCTCCTCCTGTTCCTGTGTAACAGACTCGAGGGGCTGAATGGCCTCCTCCTGTTCGTGTGTAAGAGCCTGAAGGTAATGAATGGCCTTCTCCTGTTCCTGTGTAACAGACTCGAGGGGTAAATGGCCTCCTCCTGTTCCTGTGTAGCACGCTCGAGGAGCTGAATGGGCCTCCTCCTGTTCCTGTGTAACAATCTCAAGGAGCTGAATGGCCACCTCCTGTTTATGTGTAACTAGCTCGAGGGGCTGAAAAGCCTCCTCCTGTTCCTGAGTAATAGTCTCGAGGGGCAGAATGGCCTCCTCCTGTTCCTGTGTTACAGGCTCGAAGGGCTGAATGGCCACCTCATGTTCCTCTGTAAGAGCCTCAAGGGAATGAATGGCCTGCTCCTGTTCCTGCGTAACAAGCTCGAGGGGCAGAATGGCATCCTCCTGTTCCTGTGTAACAGGATCGAGGGGTGAATGGGACTCCTCCTGTTCCTGTGTAAGAGGCTCGAGGGGCAGAATGGCCACCTCCTGTTCCTGTGTAACTAGCTCGAGGGGCTGAAAAGCCTCCTCCTGTTCCTGAGTAATAGTCTCGAGGGGCAGAATGGCCTCTCCTGTTCCTGTGTTACAGGCTCGAAGGACTAAATGTCCTCCTCCTGTTCCTGTGTAACAGGCTCGAGAGGCTGAATGACCAGCTCCTGTTCTTTTGTCAGAGGCTCGAGGGGCAGAATGGCCTCCTCCTGTTCCTGTGTAACAGACTCGAGGGGGCTGAATGGCCTCCTCCTGTTCCTGTGTAACAGCTTCGAGGTGCTGAATGGCCTCCTCCTGTTCCTGTGTAACAGACTCGAGGGGCTGAATGGCCTCCTCCTGTTCCTGTGTAAGAGCCTCAAGGTAATGAATGGCCTTCTCCTGTTCCTGTGTAACAGGCTCGAGGTGCTGAATGGCCTCCTCCTGTTCCTGTGTAACACGCTCGAGGAGCTGAATGGGCCTCCTCCTGTTCCTGTGTAACAATCTCAAGGAGCTGAATGGCCACCTCCTGTTTATGTGTAACTAGCTCGAGGGGCTGAAAAGCCTCCTCCTGTTCCTGAGTAATAGTCTCGAGGGGCAGAATGGCCTCCTCCTGTTCCTGTGTTACAGGCTCGAAGGGCTGAATGGCCACCTCCTGTTCCTCTGTAAGAGCCGCAAAGGAATGAATGGCCTCCTCCTGTTCCTGTGTAAGAGGGTCGAGGGGCAGAATGGCCACCTCCTGTTCCTGTGTAACTAGCTCGAGGGGCTGAAAAGCCTCCTCCTGTTCCTGAGTAATAGTCTCGAGGGGCAGAATGGCCTCCTCCTGTTCCTGTGTTGCAGGCTCGAAGGGCTGAATGGCCTCCTCCTGTTCCTGTGTAAGAGCCTCAAGGGAATGAATGGCCTCCTCCTGTTCCTGTGTAAGAGGCTCAAGGGGCTGAATGGCCACCTCCTGTTCCTATGTAACAGGCTTCAGTGGCTGAATGGCCTCCTCCTGTTCCTGTATAACAGGCTCGAGGTGCTGAATGGGCCTCCTCCTGTTCCTGTGTAATCGGCTCGACGTGCTGAATAGCCTCCTCCTGTTCCTGTGTAACATGTTCGAGGAGCTGAATGGCCTCCTCCTTTTCCTGTATAAAAGGCTCGAGGGGCTGAATGGACTCCTCCTGTTCCTGTCTATCAGGCTCAAGGATCTGAATGGCCTCCTCCTGTTCCTGTATAAAAGGCTCGAGGGGATGAATGGCCTCCTCCTGTTCCTGTGTAACATGCTCGAGGGGCTGAATGGGTCTCCTCCTGTTCCTGTGTAATGGGCTCGAGGGACTGAATGGCCTCCTCCTGTTCCTGTGTAACAAGCTCGAAGGGCTGAAAGTCCTCCTCCTGTTCCTGAGTAACAGTCACGAGGGGCTGAATGGCCACCTCCTGTTCTTGTGTAGCAGGCTCGAGGGGATGAATGGCCTACTCCTGTTCCTGTGTAAGAGGCTCGACGGGCTAAATGGCCTCCTCCTGTTCCTGTATAACAGGCTCGAGGGGATGAATGGCCTCCTCCTGTTCCTGTGTAACATGCTCGAGGGGCTGAATGTCCTCCTCCTTTTCCTGTGTAACATGCTCGAGGGATTGAATGGCCTCCTCTTGTTCCTGTGTAACGGGCTCGAGGGTCTGAACGGCCTTCTCCTGCTCCTGTGTAACAGGTTTGAGGGGCTGAATGGCTTCCTCCTCTTCCTGTATAACAGGCTCGAGGGGCTGAATGGCCTCCTCCTGTTCCTGTGTAACAGGCTCGAGGGATTGAATGGCCTCCTCCTGTTTTTTTGTAAGGGCCTCGAGGGGCTGAATGGCCTCCTCCTGTTCCTGTGTAACAGGCTCGAGGGGTGAATGGCCTCCTCCTGTTCCTGTGTAATAGGTTCGAGGAGTTGAAAGGCCTGCACCTGTTCCTGTGTAACAGGCACGAGGGGCTGAATGGCCTCCTCCTATTCCTGTGTTACAGGCTCGAGGGGCTGAATGGCCTCCTCCTATTCCTGTGTTACAGGCTCGAGGGGCTGAATGGCCTCCTCCTATTCCTGTGTTACAGGCTCGAGGGGCTGAATGGTCTCCTCCTGTTCCTGTGGAAGAGCCTCAAGGGAATGAATGGCCTGCTCCTGTTCCTGCGTAACAGCTTCGAGGGGCTGAATGGCCTCCTCCTGTTCCTGTGTAACAGACTCGAGGGGCTGAATGGCATCCTCCTGTTCCTGTGCAACAGGCTCGAGGGGCTGAATGGCCTCCTCCTGTTCCTGTGTAAGAGCCTCAAGGGAATGAATGGCCTGCTCCTGTTCCTAATGCAATAGGCTGAAGGTTATGAATGGCCTCCTCCTGTTCCTGTATAAAAGGCTCGAGGGGCTGAATGGACTCCTCCTGTTCCTGTCTATCAGGCTCAAGGATCTGAATGGCCTCCTCCTGTTCCTGTATAAAAGGCTCGAGGGGATGAATGGCCTCCTCCTGTTCCTGTGTAACATGCTCGAGGGGCTGAATGGGTCTCCTCCTGTTCCTGTGTAATGGGCTCGAGGGACTGAATGGCCTCCTCCTGTTCCTGTGTAACAAGCTCGAAGGGCTGAAAGTCCTCCTCCTGTTCCTGAGTAACAGTCACGAGGGGCTGAATGGCCACCTCCTGTTCTTGTGTAGCAGGCTCGAGGGGATGAATGGCCTACTCCTGTTCCTGTGTAAGAGGCTCGACGGGCTAAATGGCCTCCTCCTGTTCCTGTATAACAGGCTCGAGGGGATGAATGGCCTCCTCCTGTTCCTGTGTAACATGCTCGAGGGGCTGAATGTCCTCCTCCTTTTCCTGTGTAACATGCTCGAGGGATTGAATGGCCTCCTCTTGTTCCTGTGTAACGGGCTCGAGGGTCTGAACGGCCTTCTCCTGCTCCTGTGTAACAGGTTTGAGGGGCTGAATGGCTTCCTCCTCTTCCTGTATAACAGGCTCGAGGGGCTGAATGGCCTCCTCCTGTTCCTGTGTAACAGGCTCGAGGGATTGAATGGCCTCCTCCTGTTTTTTTGTAAGGGCCTCGAGGGGCTGAATGGCCTCCTCCTGTTCCTGTGTAACAGGCTCGAGGGGTGAATGGCCTCCTCCTGTTCCTGTGTAATAGGTTCGAGGAGTTGAAAGGCCTGCACCTGTTCCTGTGTAACAGGCACGAGGGGCTGAATGGCCTCCTCCTATTCCTGTGTTACAGGCTCGAGGGGCTGAATGGCCTCCTCCTATTCCTGTGTTACAGGCTCGAGGGGCTGAATGGCCTCCTCCTATTCCTGTGTTACAGGCTCGAGGGGCTGAATGGTCTCCTCCTGTTCCTGTGGAAGAGCCTCAAGGGAATGAATGGCCTGCTCCTGTTCCTGCGTAACAAGCTCGAGGGGCAGAATGGCCTCCTCCTGTTCCTGTGTAACAGGCTCGAGGGACTGAATGGCCTCCACCTGTTCCTGTGTAACAGGCACGAGGTGCTGAATGGCAAACTCCTGTTCCTGTTTAAAAGGTTCGAGGGATTGAATGCACTCCTCCTGTTCCTGTCAACAGGATCGAGGGCCTGAATGGCCTCTTGCTGTTCATGTATAAGCGGTTCGAGGGGCTGGATAGCCTCTTCCTTTTCCTGTATAACAGGCTCGATTGGCTGAATGACCTGCTCCTGTCCCTGTGCAACAGGCTCAATGGGCTGAATAGCCTCCTCCTGTTCCTGAGTAACAGTCTCAAGGGGCTGAATGGCCACCTCCTGTTCCTGTGTAACTAGCTCGAGGGGCTGAAAAGCCTCCTCCTGTTCCTGAGTAATAATCTCGAGGGGCAGAATGGCCTCCTCCTGTTCCTGTGTTACAGGCTCGAGGGGCTGAATGGCCTCCTCCTGTTCCTGTGTAAGAGCCTCAAGGGAATGAATGGCCTCCTCCTGTTCCTGTGTAACAGGTTAGACGGGCTGAATGGCTTCCTCTTGTTACTGTGTAACAGGCTCGAGGGGCTGAATGGCCTCCTCCTGTTGTTTTGTAAGGGGCTCGAGGGGCTGAATTGGACTCCTCCTGTTCGTGTGTAACCAGCTCGAGGGGCTGAAAAGCCTCCTCCTGTTCCTGTGTAACGGGCTCGAGGGTCTGAATGGCCTCCTCCTGTTCCTGTGTAATAGGCTCGAGGGGCTGAATGGCCTCCTCCTGTTCCTGTGTAACAGGCTCGAGGGGCTGAATGGCCTCCTCCTGTTCCTGTGTAACAGGCTTCAGTGGCTGAATGGCCTCCTCCTGTTCCTGTGTAACAGACTCGAGGGATTGAATGGCTTCCTCCTGTTCCTGTGTAACAGGCTCGAGAGGCTCAATGGCCTGCTCCTGTTCTTTTGTAAGAGGCTCGAGGGGCAGAATGGCCTCCTCCTGTTCCTGTGTAACAGACTCGAGGGGGCTGAATGACCTCCTTCTGTTCATGTGTAACAGACTCGAGGGGGCTGAATGACCTCCTCCTGTTCCTGTGTAACAGCTTCGAGGGGCTGAATGGCCTCCTCCTGTTCCTGTGTAACAGACTCGAGGGGCTGAATGGCATCCTCCTGTTCCTGTGCAACAGGCTCGAGGGGCTGAATGGCCTCCTCCTGTTCCTGTGTAAGAGCCTCAAGGGAATGAATGGCCTGCTCCTGTTCCTAATGCAATAGGCTGAAGGTTATGAATGGCCTCCTCCTTTTCCTGTGTAACATGCTCGAGGGATTGAATGGCCTCCTTTTGTTCCTGTGTAACGGGCTCGAGGGTCTGAACGGCCTTCTCCTGCTCCTGTGTAACAGGTTTGAGGGGCTGAATGGCTTCCTCCTGTTCCGGAGTAAAAGTGTCGAGGGGCTGAATGGCCACCTCATGTTCCTGTGTAACAGGCTCGAGGGTCTGAATGGCCTCCTCCTGTTCCGGAGTAAAAGTGTCGAGGGGCTGAATGGCCACCTCATGTTCCTGTGTAGCAGGCTCGAGGGGCTGAATGGCCTCCTCCTGTTCCTGTGTAACAGGCTCGAGGGTCTGAATGGCCTCCTCCTGTTCCGGAGTAAAAGTGTCGAGGGGCTGAATGGCCACCTCATGTTCCTGTGTAGCAGGCTCGAGGGGCTGAATGGCCTCCTCCTGTTCCTGTGTAACAGGCTCGAGGGTCTGAATGGCCTCCTCCTGTTCCTGTGTTACAGTGTCGAGGGGCAGAATGGCCTCCTCCTGTTCCTGTGCAACAGGCTCGAGGGGATGAATGGCCTCCTCCTGTCCCTGTGTAAGAGCCTCAAGGGAATGAATGGCCTCCTGCTGTTACTGTGTAACCGTCTCGAGGTGCTGAATGGCCTCCTCCTGTTCCTGTGTAACAGGCTCGAGAGGCTGACTGGCCTCCTCCTGTTCCTGTGTAACAAGCTTCAGTGGCTTATTGGCCTCCAACTGTTCCTGTGTAACAGGATCGAGGGGCTGAATGGCCTCTTGCTGTTCGTGTATAAGAGGTTTGAGGGGCTGGATAGCCTCTTCCTTTTCCTGTATAACAGGCTCGAGGGGCTGAATGGCCTCCACCTGTTCCGGTGTAACAGGCGCGAGGCGCTGAATGGCCTCCTCCTGTTCCTGTGTAACAGGCTCGAGGGGTTGAATGGCCTCCTCCTGTTCCTGTGTAACAGGTCGAGTGGCTGAATGGCCTCCTCCTGTTCCTGTGTAACTGGCTCGCTAGATTGAATGGTCTCCTCCTGCTCCTGTTAACAGTCTCGAAGGGCTGAATGGCTTCCAACTTCTCCGGTGTAACAGCCTCGAGGGGCTGAATGGCCTCTTCCTGTTCCTGTGTAACTAGCACGAGGGGCTGGATAGACCCTTCCTGTTCCTGTATAACAGGCTCGAGTGGCTGAATGGCCTGCTCCTGTTCCTGTGTAATAAGCTCGAGGGGCTGAATGGCCGCCTCCTGTTCCTGTGTAACAGGCTTGAGGCGCTGAATGGGCCTCCTCCTGTTCCTGTGTATCAGGCTCGAGGGGTTGAATGGCCTCCTCCTGTTCCTGTGTAACAGGCTCGAGGTGCAAAATGGCCTCCTCCTGTTCCTGTGTTACGGGCTCGAGGCGCTGAATGGGCCTCCTCCTGTTCCTGAGTAATAGCCTTGAGTGGCTGAATGGCCTCCTCCTGTTCCTATGTAACAGGCTCGAGGGTTTGAATGGGCCATCTCCTGTTCCGGTGTAACAGGCTCGAGAGGCTGTATGGGCCTCCACTTTTTCCTGTGCAACATGTTAGACGGGCTGAATGGCTTCCTCCTTTTCCTATGTAACATGTTCGAAGGGCTGAATGGCCTCCTCCTGTTGTTTTGTAAGAGGCTAGAGGTGCTGAATGGCATCCTCATGTTCCTGTGTAACAGGCTCGAGGGATTGAATGGCCTCCTCCTGTTCTTGTGTGACATGTTCGAGGGGCTGAATGGCTTCCTTCTGTTACTGTATAACAGGCTCGAGGGGCTGAATGGCCTCCTCCTGTTCCTGTGTAACAGGCTCAAGGGACTGAATAGCCTTTCCTGTTCCTGTGTAACAGGTTCGTGGGGGTGAATGGCCTCCCCTGTTCATAATGCAAGAGGCTGAAGGTTATGAATAGCCACCTCCTTTTCCTGTGTAACAGTCTCGAGGGGCTAAGCGGCCTCCTCCTGTTCCTGTGCAACAGGCTCGAGGGGCTGAAGGGCCTCCTCCTGTTCCTGTGTAACAGGCTCGAGGGGATGAATGGCCTCCTCCTGTTCCTGTGTATCTGGTACTAGGGGCTGAATGGCCTCCTCCTTTTCCTGTGTAACAGGGTCGAGGGGCTGAATGGCCTCCTACTGTTCCTGTGTAACAGGCTCGTGGGGCTGAATGGCCTGTTCCTATGTAACAGGCCCGAGGGGCAGAATGGCCTCCTCCTGAACCTGTTTATCAGGCTCGAGGGGCTGAATGGCCTCCTCCTGTTCCTGTGTAATGGGCTCGAGGCGCTGAATGGGCCTCCTCCTGTTCCTGTGTATCAGGCTCGAGGGGCTGAATGGCCTCCTCCTGTTCCTGTGAACAGACTCGAGGGGCTGAATGGCCTCCTCCTGTTCCTGTGTAACTGGCTCGATGGATTGAATGGTCTCCTCCTGCTCCTGTTAACAGTCTCGAAGGGCTGAATGGCTTCCAACTTCTCCGGTGTAACAGACTCGAGGGGCTGAATGGCCTCTTCCTGTTCCTGTGTAACAGGCTCGAGGGGCTGAATAGTCTCTTGCTGTTCCTGTATAACAGGCTCGAGGGGCAGGATAGCCCCTTCCTGTTCCTGTATAACAGGCTCGAGTGGCTGAATGGCCTGCTCCTGTTCCTGTGCAACAAGCTCGAGGGGCTGAATGGCCTCCTCCTGTTCCTGTGTAACAGACTCGAGGGGCTGAATGACCTCCACGTGTTGCTGTGTATCAGGCTCAAGGGGATGAATGGCCTCCTCCTGTTCCTGTGTAACAGGCTCGATGGTTTGAATGGGCCACCTCCTGTTCCTGTGTAACAGGCTTGAGAGGCTGAATGGCCTCCTCCTGTTGTTTTGTAAGAGGCTAGTGGGGCTGAATGGCCTCCTCTTGTTCCTGTGTGACAGGCTCGAGGGGCTGAACGGCCTCCTGCTGCCCCTGTATAACAGGCTCAAGGGGCTGAATGTCCTCCACCTGTTCCTGTGTAACAGGATCGAGGGGCTGAATGGCCTCTTGCTGTTCGTGTATAAGAGGCTCAAGGGGCTGAATGGCCTCCTCCTGTTCCTGCGTATCAGGCTCGAGGGGATGAATCGCCTCATCCTGTTCCTGTGTATCTGGCACTGGAGGCTGAATGGCCTCCTCCTGTTCCTGTGTAACAGTCTCGAGGGGCTGAATGGCCTCCTCCCGTTACTGTGTAACAGGCTCGAGGTGCTGAATGGCCTCCTCCTGTTCCTGTGTAACGGGCTCGAGGCGCTGAATGTGCCTCCTCCTGTTCCTGTGTATCAGGCTCGAGGGGCTGAATGGCCTCCTCCTGTTCCTGTGTATCAGGCTCGAGGGGCTGAATGGCCTCCTCCTGTTCCTGTGCAACAGGCTCGAGGGGCTGAATGGCCTCCTGCTGTTCCTGTGTAACAGGCCCGAGGGGCTAAATGGCTTCCTCCTGTTCCTGTGTAACAGGCTCGAGGGGCTGAATGGCGTCCTCCTGTTCCTGTGTAACATGCTCGAGGGGATGAATGGACTCGTCCTGTTCCTGTGTATCAGGCTCGAGGGGCTGAATGGCCTCCTCCTGCTCATGTGTAACAGGCTCGCGGGGCTGAATGGCCTTCTTCTGTTCCTGAGTAATAGCCTCGAGTGGCTGAATGGCCTCCTCCTGTCCCTGTGTAACCGGCTCGAGAGGCCGTATGGGCCTCCTCCTGTTCCTGTGTAACATGTTCGAAGGGCTGAATGGCTTCCTCCTTTTCCTATGTAACATGTTCGAAGGGCTGAATGGCCTCCTCCTGTTGTTTTGTAAGAGGCTAGAGGGATTGAATGGCCTCCTCCTGTTCCTGTGTGACAGGCTCGAGGGGCTGAACGGCCTCCTGCTGCCCCTGTGCAACAGGCTCAAGGGGCTGAATGGCCTCCTCCTGTTCCTGTGTATCAGGCTCGAGGGGCTGAATGGCCTCCTGCTGTTCCTGTGTAACAGGCCCGAGGGGCTAAATGGCTTCCTCCTGTTCCTGTGTAACAGGCTCGAGGGGCTGAATGGCGTCCTCCTGTTCCTGTGTAACATGCTCGAGGGGATGAATGGCCTCGTCCTGTTCCTGTGTATCAGGCTCGAGGGGCTGAATGGCCTCCTCCTGCTCATGTGTAACAGGCTCGCGGGGCTGAATGGCCTCCTCCTGTTCCTGAGTAATAGCCTCGAGTGGCTGAATGGCCTCCTCTGTTCCTGTGTAACCGGCTCGAGAGGCCGTATGGGCCTCGTCCTGTTCCTGTGTAACATGTTCGAAGGGCTGAATGGCCTCCTCCTGTTGTTTTGTAAGAGGCTAGAGGGATTGAATGGCCTCCTCCTGTTCCTGTGTGACAGGCTCGAGGGGCTGAACGGCCTCCTGCTGCCCCTGTGCAACAGGCTCAAGGGGCTGAATGGCCTCCACCTGTTCCTGTGTAACAGGATCGAGGGGCTGTATGGCCTACTCCTGTTCCTGAGCAGCAGTCTCGAGTAGCTGAATGGCCACCTCCTGTTCCTGAGTAACAGGCTTGAGAGGCTGAATGGCTTCCTCCTGTTGTTTTGTAAGAGGCTAGTGGGGCTGAATGGCCTGCTCCTGTTCCTGTGTGACAGGCTCGAGGGGCTGAACGGCCTCCAACTGTTCCTGTGTAACAGGATCGAGGGGCTGAATGGCCTCTTGCTGTTCCTGTGTAACAGGCTCGAGGGGCTGAATGGCCTCCACCTGTTCCTGTGTAACAGGATCGAGGGGCTGAATGGCCTCTTGCTGTTCGTGTATAAGAGGCTCAAGGGGCTGAATGGCCTCCTCCTGTTCCTGCGTATCAGAGTCGAGGGGCTGAATGGCCTCCTCCTGTTCCTGTGTAACAGGCTCGAGGGGCTGAATGGCCTCTTCCCGTTCCTGTGTAACAGGCTCGAGGGGCTGGAGGGCCTCCTCCTGTTCCTGTGTAACAGGCTCAAGGGACTGAATAGCCTTTCCTGTTCCTGTGTAACAGGTTCGAGGGGGTGAATGCCCCCCGTGGTGTTCATAATGCAATAGGCTGAAGGTGATGAACAGCCTCCTCCTTTTCCTGTGTAACAGGCTCGAGGGGCTAAATGGCCCTCTCCTGTTCCTATATAACATGCTCGAGGGGTTGAATGGCCTCCTCCTGTTCCGGTGCAACAGGCTCGAGGGGCTGAATGGCCTCCTCCTGTTCCTGTGTAACAGGCTCGAGGGGATGAATGGCCTCCTCCTGTTCCTGTGTATCTGGTACTAGGGGCTGAATGGCCTCCTCCTTTTCCTGTGTAACAGGGTCGAGAGGCTGAATGGCCTCCTACTGTTCCTGTGTAACAGGCTCGAGGGGCTGAATGGCCTCCTCCTGTTCCTATGTAACAGGCCCGAGTGGCAGAATGGCCTCCTCCTGAACCTGTTTATCAGGCTCGAGGGGCTGAATGGCCTCCTCCTGTTCCTGTGTAACGGGCTCGAGGCGCTGAATGGGCCTCCTCCTGTTCCTGTGTATCAGGCTCGAGGGGCTGAATGGCCTCCACGTGTTGCTGTGTATCTCGCTCAAGGGGTTGAATGGCATCCTGCTGTTCCTGTGTAACAGGCTCGAGGGGATGAATGGCCTCCTCCTCTTCGTGAGCAGCAGTCTCGAGGAGCTGAATGGCCACCTGCTGTTCTTGTGTCGCAGGTTCGAGGGGCTGAATGGCCTCCTCCTGTTCCTGAGTAATAGCCTTGAGTGGCTGAATGGCATCCTCCTGTTCCGGTGTAACAGGCTCGAGAGGCTGTATGGGCCTCCTCTTTTTCCTGTGTAACATGTTAGACGGGCTGAATGGCTTCTTCCTTTTCCTATGTAACATGTTCGAAGGGCTGAATGGCCTCATCCTGTTGTTTTGTAAGAGGCTAGAGGTGCTGAATGGCCTCCTCCTGTTCCTGTGTAACAGGCTCGAGAGATTGAATGGCCTCCTCCTGTTCCTGTGTAACATGCTCAAGGGGCTGAATGGCCTCCTCCTGTTGTTTTGTAAGGGGCTCGAGGGGCTGAATGGTCTCCTCCTGTTCCTGTGTAATAGGCTCGAGGGGCTGAATGGCCTCCTCCTGTTCCTGTGTAACAGGCTCGAGGGGCTGAATGGCCTCCTCCTGTTCCTGTGTAATCTCCTCGAGGGGCTGAATGGCCTCCTCCTGTTCCTGAGTAACAGTCTCGAGGGGCTAAATCGCCACGTCCTGTTCTTGTGTAGCAGACTCGAGGGGCAGAATGGCCTCCTCCTGTTCCTGTGCAACAGGCTCGAGGGGCTGAATGGCCTCCTCCTGTTCCTGTGTAAGAGCCTCAAGGGAATGAATGGCCTGCTCCTGTTCCTGTGTAAGAGGCTCGAGGGGCTGAATGGCCACCTCCTGTTCCTGTGTAACAGGCTTCAGTGGCTGAATGGCCTCCTCCTGTTCCTGTGTAACAGACTCGAGGGATTGAATGGCTTCCTCCTGTTCCTGTGTAACAGGCTCGAGGGGCTGAATGGCCTGCTCCTGTTCTTTTGTAAGAGGCTCGAGGGGCAGAATGGCCTCCTCCTGTTCCTGTGTAACAGACTCGAGGGGGCTGAATTACCTCCTCCTGTTCCTGTGTAACAGCTTCGAGGGGCTGAATGGCCTCCTCCTGTTCCTGTGTAACAGACTCGAGGGGCTGAATGGCATCCTCCTGTTCCTGTGCAACAGGCTCGAGGGGCTGAATGGCCTCCTCCTGTTCCTGTGTAAGAGCCTCAAGGGAATGAATGGCCTGCTCCTGTTCCTGTGTAAGAGGCTCGAGGGGCTGAATGGCCACCTCTTTTTCCTGTGTAACAGGCTCGAGTGGCTGAATGGCCTCCTCCTGTTCCTGTGTAACAGGCTCGACGTGCTGAATAGCCTCCTCCTGTTCCTGTGTAACAGGACTCGAGGGGCTGAATTGCCCCGTCCTGTTCCTAATGCAATAGGCTGAAGGTTATGAATGGCCTCCTCCTTTTACTGTGTAACATGCTCGAGGGATTGAATGGCCTCCTTTTGTTCCTGTGTAACGGGCTCGAGGGTCTGAACGGCCTTCTCCTGCTCCTGTGTAACAGGTTTGAGGGGCTGAATGGCTTCCTCCTGTTCCTGTGTAACAGGCTCGAGGGGCTGAATGGCCTCCTCCTGTTCCTGTGTAACAGGCTCGAGGTGCTGAATGGCCTCCTCCTGTTCCTGTGTAACGGGCTCGAGGGGCTGAATGGCCTCCTCCTGTTCCTGTGTAAGAGCCTCAAGGGAATGAATGGCCTGCTCCTGTTCCTGTGTAAGAGGCTCGAGGGGCTGAATGGCCACTTCTTTTTCCTGTGTAACAGGCTCGAGTGGCTGAATGGCCTCCTCATGTTCCTGTGTAACAGGCTCGACGTGCTGAATAGCCTCCTCCTGTTCCTGTGTAACAGGACTCGAGGGGCTGAATGGCCCCCTCCTGTTCCTAATGCAATAGGCTGAAGGTTATGAATGGCCTCCTCCTTTTCCTGTGTAACATGCTCGAGGGATTGAATGGCCTCCTCCTGGTCCTGTGCAACAGGCTCGAGGGGATGAATGGCCTCATCCTGTTCCTGTGTATCTGGCACTCGAGGCTGAATGGCCTCCTCCTGTTCCTGTGTAACGGGCTCGAGGCGCTGAATGGGCCTCCTCCTGTTCCTGTGTATCAGGCTCGAGGGGCTGAATGGCCTCCTGCTGTTCCTGTGTATCAGGCTCGAGGTGCTGAATGGCCTCCTCCTGTTCCTGTGTAACGGGCTCGAGCCGCTGAATGGGCCTCCTCCTGTTCCTGAGTAACAGTCTCGAGGGGCTGAATAGCCACGTCCTGTTCTTGTGTAGCAGGCTCGAGGGGCAGAATGGCCTCCTCCTGTTCCTGTGCAACAGGCTCGAGGGGCTGAATGGCCTCCTCCTGTTCCTCTGTAAGAGCCTCAAGGGAATGAATGGCCTCCTACTGTTACTGTGTAACCGTCTCGAGGGGCTGAATGGCCTCCTCCTGTTCCTGTGTAACAGGCTCGAGGGGCTGAATGGCCTCCTCCTGTTCCTGTGTAACAGGCTCGAGAGGCTGACTGGCTTCCTCCTGTTCTGGAGTAAAAGTGTCGAGGGGCTGAATGGCCACCTCATGTTCCTGTGTAGCAGGCTCGAGGGGCTGAATGGCCTCCTCCTGTTCCGGTGTTACAGTGTCGAGGGGCAGAATGGCCTCCTCCTGTTCCTGTGCAACAGGCTCGAGGGGCTGAATGGCCTCCTCCTGTTCCTGCGTAAGAGCCTCAAGGGAATGAATGGCCTCCTGCTGTTACTGTGTAACCGTCTCGAGGTGCTGATTGGCCTCCTCCTGTCCCAGTGTAACAGCCTCGAGGGGCTGAATGGCCTCCTCCTGTTCCTGTGTAACAGGCTCGAGGGGCTGAATGTCCTCCTCCTGTTCCTGTGTAATAGGCTCGAGAGGCTGACTGGCCTCCTCCTGTTCCTGTGTAACAAGCTTCAGTGGCTTATTGGCCTCCAACTGTTCCTGTGTAACAGGATCGAGGGGCTGAATGGCCTCTTGCTGTTCGTGTATAAGAGGCTTGAGGGGCTGGATAGCCTCTTCCTTTTCCTGTATAACAGGCTCGAGGGGCTGAATGGCCTCCACCTGTTCCGGTGTAACAGGCGCGAGGCGCTGAATGGCCTCCTCCTGTTCCTGTGTAACAGGCTCGAGGGGTTGAATGGCCTCCTCCTGTTCCTGTGTAACTGGCTCGCTAGATTGAATGGTCTCCTCCTGCTCCTGTTAACAGTCTCGAAGGGCTGAATGGCTTCCAACTTCTCCGGTGTAACAGCCTCGAGGGGCTGAATGGCCTCTTCCTGTTCCTGTGTAACAGGCTCGAGGGGCTGAATGGCCTGCTCCTGTTCCTGTGTAATAAGCTCGAGGGGTTGAATGGCCGCCTCCTGTTCCTGTGTAACAGGCTCGAGGGGCGGAATGGCCTCCACGTGTTGCTGTGTATCAGGCTTGTGGCGCTGAATGGGCCTCCTCCTGTTCCTGTGTATTAGGCTCGAGGGGTTGAATGGCCTCCTCCTGTTCCTGTGTAACAGGCTCGAGGTGCAAAATGGCCTCCTCCTGTTCCTGTGTAACAGGCTCGAGGTGCAAAATGGCCTCCTCCTGTTCCTGTGTAACAGGCTCGAGGTGCAAAATGGCCTCCTCCTGTTTCTGTGTAACAGGCTCGAGGCGCTGAATGGGCCACCTCCTGTTCCGGTGTAACAGGCTCGAGGCGCTGAATGGGCCACCTCCTGTTCCGGTGTAACAGGCTCAAGAGGCTGTATGGGCCTCCACTTTTTCCTGTGCAACATGTTAGACGGGCTGAATGGCTTCCTCCTTTTCCTATGTAACATGTTCGAAGGGCTGAATGGCCTCCTCCTGTTGTTTTGTAAGAGGCTAGAGGTGCTGAATGGCATCCTCATGTTCCTGTGTAACAGGCTCGAGGGATTGAATGGCCTCCTCCTGTTCTTGTGTAACAGGCTCAAGGGACTGAAAAGCCTTTCCTGTTCCTGTGTAACAGTTTCGTGGGTGTGAATGGCCTCCCCTGTTCATAATGCAAGAGGCTGAAGGTTATGAATAGCCACCTCCTTTTCCTGTGTAACAGTCTCGAGGGGCTAAGCGGCCTCCTCCTGTTCCTGTATAACAGGCTCGAGAGGCTGAATGGCCTCCTCCTGTTCTTTTGTAGGAGGCTCGAGGGGCTGAATGGCCTCCTCTTGTTCCTGTGTAACAAGCTCGAGGGGCTGAATGGCCTCCTCCTGTTCCTGTGTAACAGGCTCGCGGGGCTGAATGGCCTCCTCCTGTTCCTGAGTAATAGCCTCGAGTGGCTTAATGGCCTCCTCCTGTTCCTCTGTATACGGCTCGAGAGGCTGTATGGGCCTCCTGCTGTTCCTGTGTAACATGTTCGACGGGCTGAATGGCTTCCTCCTTTTCCTATGTAACATGTTCGAAGGGCTGAATGGCCTCCTCCTGTTGTTTTGTAAGAGGCTAGAGGGGCTGAATGGCATCCTCCTGTTCCTGTGTAACAGGCTAGAGGGATTGAATGGCCTCCTCCTGTTCCTGTGCAACAGGCTCAAGTGGCTGAATGGCCTCCACCTGTTCCTGTGTAACAGGATTGAGGGGCTGTATGGCCTCCTCCTGTTCCTGAGCAGCAGTCTCGAGTAGCTGAATGGCCACCTCCTGTTCTTGTGTAGCAGGCTCGAGGGGCTGAATGGCTTCCTCCTGTTCCTGTGTAACAGGTCGAGGGGCTGAATGGCCTCCTCCTGTCCCTGTGTAACTGGCTCGATGGATTGAATGGTCTCCTCCTGCTCCTGTTAACAGTCTCGAAGGGCTGAATGGCTTCAAACTTCTCCGGTGTAACAGCCTCGAGGGGCTGAATGGCCTCTTCCTGTTCCTGTGTAACAGGCTCGAGGGGCTGGATAGCCCCTTCCTGTTCCTGTTTAACAGGCTCGAGTGGCTGAATGGCCTCCTCCTGTTTCTGTGTAACAGGCTCGAGGGGCTGAATGGCCTCCACGTGTTGCTGTGTATCAGGCTCAAGGGGCTGAATGGCATCCTGCTGTTCCTGTGTAACAGGCTCGAGGGGATGAATGGCCTCCTCCTCTTCCTGAGTAGCAGTCTCGAGGAGCTGAATGGCCACCTGCTGTTCTTGTGTCGCAGGTTCGAGGGGCTGAATGGCCTACTCCTGTTCCTGAGTAACAGGCTCGAGGGTTTGATTGGGCCACCTCCTGTTCCGGTGTAACAGGCTCGAGAGGCTGTATGGGCCTCCTCTTTTTCCTGTGTAACATGTTAGACAGGCTGAATGGCTTCCTCCTTTTCCTGTGTAACTTGTTCGAATGGCTGAATGGCCTCCTCCTGTTGTTTTGTAAGAGGCTAGAGGTGCTGAATGGCCTCCTCTTGTTCCTGTGTAACAGGCTCGAGGGATTGAATGGCCTCCTCCTGTTCCTGTGTGACATGCTCGAGGGGCTGAATGGCTTCCTTCTGTTACTGTGTAACAGGCTCGAGGGGCTGAAGGGCCTCCTCCTGTTCCTGTGCAACAGGCTCGAGGGGCTGAAGGGCCTCCTCCTGTTCCTGTGTAACAAGCTCGAGGGGATGAATGGCCTCCTCCTGTTCCTGTGTATCTGGTACTAGGGGCTGAATGGCCTCCTCCTTTTCCTGTGTAACAGGGTCGAGGGGCTGAATGGCCTCCTACTGTTCCTGTGTAACAGGCTCGAGGGGCTGAATGGCCTGTTCCTATGTAACAGGCCCGAGGGGCAGAATGGCCTCCTCCTGAACCTGTTTATCAGGCTCGAGGTGCTGAATGGCCTCCTCCTGTTCCTGTGTAATGGGCTCGAGGCGCTGAATGGGCCTCCTCCTGTTCCTGTGTATCAGGCTCGAGGGGCTGAATGGCCTCCTCCTGTTCCTGTGAACAGACTCGAGGGGCTGAATGGCCTCCTCCTGTTCCTGTGTAACTGGCTCGATGGATTGAATGGTCTCCTCCTGCTCCTGTTAACAGTCTCGAAGGGCTGAATGGCTTCCAACTTCTCCAGTGTAACAGACTCGAGGGGCTGAATGACCTCCACGTGTTGCTGTGTATCAGGCTCAAGGGGATGAATGGCCTCCTGCTGCTCCTGTGTAACAGGCTCGATGGTTTGAATGGGCCACCTCCTGTTCCTGTGTAACAGGCTTGAGAGGCTGAATGGCCTCCTCCTGTTGTTTTGTAAGAGGCGAGTGGGGCTGAATGGCCTCCTCTTGTTCCTGTGTGACAGGCTCGAGGGGCTGAACGGCCTCCAACTGTTCCTGTGTAACAGGATCGAGGGGCTGAATGGCCTCTTGCTGTTCGTGTATAAGAGGCTCGAGGGGCTGGATAGCCTCTTCCTTTTCCTGTATAACAGGCTCGAGGGGCTGAATGGCCTCCACCTGTTCCAGTGTAACAGGATCGAGGGGCTGAATGGCCTCTTGCTGTTCGTGTATAAGAGGCTCAAGGGGCTGAATGGCCTCCTCCTGTTCCTGCGTATCAGACTCGAGGGGCTGAATGGCCTCCTCCTGTTCCTGCGTATCAGGCTCGAGGGGCTGAATGGCCTCCTCCCGTTCCTGTGTAACAGGCTCGAGGGGCTGAATGGGCCTCCTCCTGTTCCTGTGTATCAGGCTCGAGGGGCTGAATGGCCGCCTCCTGTTCCTGTGTAACAGGCTCGAGGGGCTGGAGGGCCTCCTCCTGTTCCTGTGTAACAGGCTCAAGGGACTGAATAGCCTTTCCTGTTCCTGTGTAACAGGTTCGAGGAGGTGAATGCCCCCCGTGGTGTTCATAATGCAATAGGCTGAAGGTGATGAACAGCCTCCTCCTTTTCCTGTGTAACAGGCTCGAGGGGCTAAATGGCCCTCTCCTGTTCCTATATAACATGCTCGAGCGGTTGAATGGCCTCCTCCTGTTCCGGTGCAACAGGCTCGAGGGGCTGAATGGCCTCCTCCTGTTCCTGTGTAACAGGCTCGAGGGGATGAATGGCCTCCTCCTGTTCCTGTGTATCTGGTACTAGGGGCTGAATGGCCTCCTCCTTTTCCTGTGTAACAGGGTCGAGGGGCTGAATGGCCTCCTACTGTTCCTGTGTAACAGGCTCGAGGGGCTGAATGGCCTCCTCCTGTTCCTATGTAACAGGCCCGAGTGGCAGAATGGCCTCCTCCTGAACCTGTTTATCAGGCTCGAGGGGCTGAATGGCCTCCTCCTGTTCCTGTGTAACGGGCTCGAGGCGCTGAATGGGCCTCCTCCTGTTCCTGTGTATCAGGCTCGAGGGGCTGAATGGCCTCCTCCTGTTCCTGTGAACAGACTCGAGGGGCTGAATGGCCTCCTCCTGTTCCTGTGTAACTGGCTCGATGGATTGAATGGTCTCCTCCTGCTCCTGTTAACAGTCTCGAAGGGCTGAATGGCTTCCAACTTCTCCGGTGTAACAGACTCGAGGGGCTGAATGGCCTCTTCCTGTACCTGTGTAACAGGCTCGAGGGGCTGAATAGTCTCTTGCTGTTCCTGTATAACAGGCTCGAGGGGCTGGATAGCCCCTTCCTGTTCCTGTATAACAGGCTCGAGTGGCTGAATGGCCTGCTCCTGTTCCTGTGCAACAAGCTCGAGGGGCTGAATGGCCTCCTCCTGTTCCTGTGTAACAGACTCGATGGGCTGAATGACCTCCATGTGTTGCTGTGTATCAGGCTCAAGGGGCTGAATGGCCTCCTCCTGTTCCTGTGTAACAGGCTCGATGGTTTGAATGGGCCACCTCCTGTTCTTGTGTAACAGGCTTGAGAGGCTGAATGGCCTCCTCCTGTTGTTTTGTAAGAGGCTCGAGGGGCTGAACGGCCTCCAACTGTTCCTGTGTAACTGGATCGAGGGGCTGAATGGCCTCTTGCTGTTCGTGTATAAGGGGCTCGAGAGGCTAAATGGCTTTCTCCTGTTGTTTTGTAATAGGCTAGAGGGGTTGAATGGCCTCCTCCTGTTCCTGTGTATCAGGCTCGAGGGGCTGAATGGCCTCCTCCTGTTCCTGTGTAACAGGCTCGAGGGGCTGAATGGCCTCCACGATTTGCTGTGTATCTGGCTCAAGGGGTTGAATGGCATCCTGCTGTTCCTGTGTAACAGGCTCGAGGGGATGAATGGCCTCCTCCTCTTCGTGAGCAGCAGTCTCGAGGAGCTGAATGGCCACCTGCTGTTCTTGTGTCGCAGGTTCGAGGGGCTGAATGGCCTCCTCCTGTTCCGGTGTAACAGGCTCGAGAGGCTGTATGGGCCTCCTCTTTTTCCTGTGTAACATGTTAGACGGGCTGAATGGCTTCTTCCTTTTCCTATGTAACATGTTCGAAGGGCTGAATGGCCTCCCTGTTGTTTTGTAAGAGGCTAGAGGTGCTGAATGGCCTCCTCCTGTTCCTGTGTAACAGGTTCGAGGGGGTGAATGGCCTCCTCCTGTTCCTGTGTGACATCCTCGAGGGGCCTCTTGCTGTTCGTGTATAAGGGGCTCGAGAGGCTAAATGGCTTCCTTCTGTTACTGTGTAACAGGCTCGAGAGGCTGAATGGCCTCCTCCTGTTCCTGTGTAACAGGCTCAAGGGACTGAATAGCCTTTCCTGTTCCTGTGTAACAGGTTCGAGGGGGTGAATGGCCCCCCCTGTTCATAATGCAATAGGCTGAAGGTTATGAATAGCCCCCTCATTTTCCTGTGTAACAGGCTCGAGGGGCTAAACGGCCTCCTCTTGTTCCTGTATAACAGGCTCGAGAGGCTGAATGGCCTCCTTCTGTTCTTTTGTAGGAGGCTCGAGGGGCTGAATGGCCTCCTCCTGTACCTGAGTAATTGCCTCGAGTGGCTGAATGGCCTCCTCCTGTTCCTGTGTAACAGGCTCGAGAGGCTGTATGGGCCTCCTCCTGTTCCTGTGTAACATGTTCGACTGGCTGAATGGCTTCCTCCTTTTCCAATGTAACATGTTCGAAGGGCTGAATGGCCTCCTCCTGTTGTTTTGTAAGATGCTAGAGGGGCTGAATGGCCTCCTCCTGTTCCTGTGTAACAGGCTCGAGGGATTGAATGGCCTCATCCTGTTCCTGTGTGACAGGATATAGGGGCTGAACGGCCTCCTGCTGCCCCTGTGCAACAGGCTCAAGGGGCTGAATGGCCTCCACCTGTTCCTGTGCAACATGATCGAGGGGCTGAATGGCCTCCTCCTGTTCCTGAGTAATAGCCTCGAGAGTTTGAATGGGACACCTCCTGTTCCTGTGCAACAGGCTCGAGAGGATGAATGGCCTCCTCCTGTTGTTTTGTAAGAGGCTAGAGGGGCTGAATGGCCTCCTCCTGTTCCTGTGTAACAGGCTCGAGGGATTGAATGGCATCCTCCTGTTCCTGTGCAAAAGACTCGAGGGGATGAATGGCCTCGTCCTGTTCCTGTGTATCAGGCTCGAGGGGCTGAATGGCCTCCTCCTGTTCCTGTGTAACAGGCTCGAGGGGCTGAATGGCCTCATCCTGTTCCTGTGTAACAGGCTCGAGGGGCTGAATGGCCTCCACGTGTTGCTGTGTATCAGGCTCAAGGGGCTGAATGGTCTCCTGCTGTTCCTGTGTAACAGGCTCGAGGGGATGAATGGCCTCCTCCTCTTCCTGAGTAGCAGTCTCGAGGAGCTGAATGGCCACCTGCTGTTCTTGTGTCGCAGGTTCGAGGGGCTGAATTGCCTCCTCCTGTTCCGGTGTAACAGGCTTGAGAGGCTGTATGGACCTCCTCTTTTTCCTGTGTAACATGTTAGACGGGCTGAATGGCTTCCTCCTTTTCCTATGTAACATGTTCGAAGGGCTGAATGGCCTCCTCCTGTTGTTTTGTAAGAGGCTAGAGGTGCTGAATGGCCTCCTCCTAATCCTGTGTAACAGGCTCGAGGGGCTGAATGGCCTCCTGCTGCCCCTGTGCAACAGGCTCAAGGGGCTGAATAGCCTTTTATGTTCCTGTGTAACAGGTTCGAGGGGGTGAATGCCCCCCCCTGTTCATAATGCAATAGGCTGAAGGTTATGAATGGCCTCCTCCTTTTCCTGTGTAACAGGCTCGAGGGGCTAAATGGCCTCCTCCTGTTCCTGTATAACAGGCTCGAGAGGCTGAATGGCCTCCTCCTGTTCTTTTGTAGGAGGCTCGAGGGGCTGAATGGCCTCCTCTTGTTCCTGTGTAACAAGCTCGAGGGGCTGAATGGCCTCTTCCTGTTCCTGTGTAACAGGCTCGCGGGGCTGAATGGCCTCCTGTTCCTGAGCAGCAGTCTCGAGTAGCTGAATGGCCACCTCCTGTTCTTGTGTAGCAGGTACGAGGGGCTGAATGGCCTCCTCCTGTTCCTGAGTAATAGCCTCGAGTGGCTGAATGGCCTCCTCCTGTTCCTGTGTCACAGGCTCGAGAGGCTGTATGGGCCTCCTCCTGTTCCTATGTAACATGTGCGACGGGCTGAATGGCTTCCTCCTTTTCCTATGTTACATGTTCGAAGGGCTGAATGGCCTCCTCCTGTTATTTTGTAAGAGGCTAGAGGGGCTGAATGGCCTCCTCCTGTGCCTGTGTGACAGGCTCGAGGGGCTGAACGGCCTCCTGCTGTTCCTGTGCAACAGGTTCAAGGGGCTGAATGGCCTCCTCCTGTTCCTGAACAGCAGTCTCAAGGGGCTGAATGGCCTCCTCCTGTTCCTGTGTAACATGCTCGAGGGGATGAATGGTCTCGTCCTGTGTATCAGGCTCGAGGGGCTGAATGGCCTCCTCCTGCTCCTGTGTAACAGGATCGAGGGGCTGAATGCACTCCTCCTGTTCCTGAACAGCAGTCTCGAGTGGCTGAATTGCCTCCTGCTGTTCCTGTGTAACAGGCTCGAGGGGCTGAATGGCCTCCTCCTGTTCCTGTGTAACTGGCTCGATGGATTGAATGGTCTCCTCCTGCTCCTGTTAACAGTCTCGAAGGGCTGAATGGCTTCCAACTGCTCCAGTGTAACAGACTCGAGGGGCTGAATGGCCTCGTCCTGTTCCTGTGTAACAGGCTAGAGGGATTGAATGGCCTCCTCCTGTTCCTGTGCAACAGGCTCAAGTGGCTGAATGGCCTCCACCTGTTCCTGTGTAACAGGATCGAGGGGCTGTATGGCCTCCTCCTGTTCCTGAGCAGCAGTCTCGAGTAGCTGAATGGCCACCTCCTGTTCTTGTGTAGCAGGCTCGACGGGCTGAATGGCTTCCTCCTGTTCCTGTGTAACAGGTCGAGGGGCTGAATGGCCTCTTCCTGTTCCTGTGTAACTGGCTCGATGGATTGAATGGTCTCCTCCTGCTCCTGTTAACAGTCTCGAAGGGCTGAATGGCTTCAAACTTCTCCGGTGTAACAGCCTCGAGGGGCTGAATGGCCTCTTCCTGTTCCTGTGTAACAGGCTCGAGGGGCTGGATAGCCCCTTCCTGTTCCTGTATAACAGGCTCGAGTGGCTGAATGGCCTCCTCCTGTTTCTGTGTAACAGGCTCAAGGGGCTGAATGGCCTCCACGTGTTGCTGTGTATCAGGCTCAAGGGGCTGAATGGCATCCTGCTGTTCCTGTGTAACAGGCTCGAGGGGATGAATGGCCTCCTCCTCTTCCTGAGTAGCAGTCTCGAGGAGCTGAATGGCCACCTGCTGTTCTTGTGTCGCAGGTTCGAGGGGCTGAATGGCCTACTCCTGTTCCTGAGTAACAGGCTCGAGGGTTTGATTGGGCCACCTCCTGTTCCGGTGTAACAGGCTCGAGAGGCTGTATGGGCCTCCTCTTTTTCCTGTGTAACATGTTAGACAGGCTGAATGGCTTCCTCCTTTTCCTATGTAACTTGTTCGAAGGGCTGAATGGCCTCCTCCTGTTGTTTTGTAAGAGGCTAGAGGTGCTGAATGGCCTCCTCTTGTTCCTGTGTAACAGGCTCGAGGGATTGAATGGCCTCCTCCTGTTCCTGTGTGACATGCTCGAGGGGCTGAATGGCTTCCTTCTGTTACTGTGTAACAGGCTCGAGGGGCTGAAGGGCCTCCTCCTGTTCCTGTGCAACAGGCTCGAGGGGCTGAAGGGCCTCCTCCTGTTCCTGTGTAACAAGCTCGAGGGGATGAATGGCCTCCTACTGTTCCTGTGTAACAGGCTCGAGGGGCTGAATGGCCTGTTCCTATGTAACAGGCCCGAGGGGCAGAATGGCCTCCTCCTGAACCTGTTTATCAGGCTCGAGGTGCTGAATGGCCTCCTCCTGTTCCTGTGTAATGGGCTCGAGGCGCTGAATGGGCCTCCTCCTGTTCCTGTGTATCAGGCTCGAGGGGCTGAATGGCCTCCTCCTGTTCCTGTGAACAGACTCGAGGGGCTGAATGGCCTCCTCCTGTTCCTGTGTAACTGGCTCGATGGATTGAATGGTCTCCTCCTGCTCCTGTTAACAGTCTCGAAGGGCTGAATGGCTTCCAACTTCTCCGGTGTAACAGACTCGAGGGGCTGAATGACCTCCACGTGTTGCTGTGTATCAGGCTCAAGGGGATGAATGGCCTCCTGCTGTTCCTGTGTAACAGGCTCGATGGTTTGAATGGGCCACCTCCTGTTCCTGTGTAACAGGCTTGAGAGGCTGAATGGCCTCCTCCTGTTGTTTTGTAAGAGGCGAGTGGGGCTGAATGGCCTCCTCTTGTTCCTGTGTGACAGGCTCGAGGGGCTGAACGGCCTCCAACTGTTCCTGTGTAACAGGATCGAGGGGCTGAATGGCCTCTTGCTGTTCGTGTATAAGAGGCTCGAGGGGCTGGATAGCCTCTTCCTTTTCCTGTATAACAGGCTCGAGGGGCTGAATGGCCTCCACCTGTTCCAGTGTAACAGGATCGAGGGGCTGAATGGCCTCTTGCTGTTCGTGTATAAGAGGCTCAAGGGGCTGAATGGCCTCCTCCTGTTCCTGCGTATCAGACTCGAGGGGCTGAATGGCCTCCTCCTGTTCCTGCGTATCAGGCTCGAGGGGCTGAATGGCCTCCTCCCGTTCCTGTGTAACAGGCTCGAGGGGCTGAATGGCCGCCTCCTGTTCCTGTGTAACAGGCTCGAGGGGCTGGAGGGCCTCCTCCTGTTCCTGTGTAACAGGCTCAAGGGACTGAATAGCCTTTCCTGTTCCTGTGTAACAGGTTCGAGGAGGTGAATGCCCCCCGTGGTGTTCATAATGCAATAGGCTGAAGGTGATGAACAGCCTCCTCCTTTTCCTGTGTAACAGGCTCGAGGGGCTAAATGGCCCTCTCCTGTTCCTGTGTAACAGGCTCGAGGGGATGAATGGCCTCCTCCTGTTCCTGTGTAACAGGATCGAGGGGCTGAATGGCCTCTTGCTGTTCGTGTATAAGAGGCTCGAGGGGCTGGATAGCCTCTTCCTTTTCCTGTATAACAGGCTCGAGGGGCTGAATGGCCTCCACCTGTTCCAGTGTAACAGGATCGAGGGGCTGAATGGCCTCTTGCTGTTCGTGTATAAGAGGCTCGAGGGGCTGGATAGCCTCTTCCTTTTCCTGTATAACAGGCTCGAGGGGCTGAATGGCCTCCTCCTGTTCCTGTGTAACAGGCTCGAGGGGATGAATGGCCTCCTCCTGTTCCTGTGTATCTGGTACTAGGGGCTGAATGGCCTCCTCCTTTTCCTGTGTAACAGGGTCGAGGGGCTGAATGGCCTCCTACTGTTCCTGTGTAACAGGCTCGAGGGGCTGAATGGCCTCCTCCTGTTCCTATGTAACAGGCCCGAGTGGCAGAATGGCCTCCTCCTGAACCTGTTTATCAGGCTCGAGGGGCTGAATGGCCTCCTCCTGTTCCTGTGTAATGGGCTCGAGGCGCTGAATGGGCCTCCTCCTGTTCCTGTGTATCAGGCTCGAGGGGCTGAATGGCCTCCTCCTGTTCCTGTGAACAGACTCGAGGGGCTGAATGGCCTCCTCCTGTTCCTGTGTAACTGGCTCGATGGATTGAATGGTCTCCTCCTGCTCCTGTTAACAGTCTCGAAGGGCTGAATGGCTTCCAACTTCTCCGGTGTAACAGACTCGAGGGGCTGAATGGCTCTTCCTGTTCCTGTGTAACAGGCTCGAGGGGCTGAATAGTCTCTTGCTGTTCCTGTATAACAGGCTCGAGGGGCTGGATAGCCCCTTCCTGTTCCTGTATAACAGGCTCGAGTGGCTGAATGGCCTGCTCCTGTTCCTGTGCAACAAGCTCGAGGGGCTGAATGGCCTCCTCCTGTTCCTGTGTAACAGACTCGATGGGCTGAATGACCTCCATGTGTTGCTGTGTATCAGGCTCAAGGGGCTGAATGGCCTCCTCCTGTTCCTGTGTAACAGGCTCGATGGTTTGAATGGGCCACCTCCTGTTCTTGTGTTACAGGCTTGAGAGGCTGAATGGCCTCCTCCTGTTGTTTTGTAAGAGGCTCGAGGGGCTGAACGGCCTTCAACTGTTCCTGTGTAACAGGATCGAGGGGCTGAATGGCCTCTTGCTGTTCGTGTATAAGGGGCTCGAGAGGCTAAATGGCTTTCTCCTGTTGTTTTGTAATAGGCTAGAGGGGTTGAATGGCCTCCTCCTGTTCCTGTGTATCAGGCTATAGGGGCTGAATGGCCTCCTCCTGTTCCTGTGTAACAGGCTCGAGGGGCTGAATGGCCTCCACGATTTGCTGTGTATCTGGCTCAAGGGGTTGAATGGCATCCTGCTGTTCCTGTGTAACAGGCTCGAGGGGATGAATGGCCTCCTCCTCTTCGTGAGCAGCAGTCTCGAGGAGCTGAATGGCCACCTGCTGTTCTTGTGTCGCAGGTTCGAGGGGCTGAATGGCCTACTCCTGTTCCTGAGTAATAGCCTTGAGTGGCTGAATGGCATCCTCCTGTTCCGGTGTAACAGGCTCGAGAGGCTGTATGGGCCTCCTCTTTTTCCTGTGTAACATGTTAGACGGGCTGAATGGCTTCTTCCTTTTCCTATGTAACATGTTCGAAGGGCTGAATGGCCTCATCCTGTTGTTTTGTAAGAGGCTAGAGGTGCTGAATGGCCTCCTCCTGTTCCTGTGTAACAGGCTCGAGAGATTGAATGGCCTCCTCCTGTTCCTGTGTAACATGCTCAAGGGGCTGAATGGCCTCCTCCTGTTGTTTTGTAAGGGGCTCGATGGATTGAATGGTCTCCTCCTGCTCCTGTTAACAGTCTCGAAGGGCTGAATGGCTTCCAACTTCTCCGGTGTAACAGACTCGAGGGGCTGAATGACCTCCACGTGTTGCTGTGTATCAGGCTCAAGGGGATGAATGGCCTCCTGCTGTTCCTGTGTAACAGGCTCGATGGTTTGAATGGGCCACCTCCTGTTCCTGTGTAACAGGCTTGAGAGGCTGAATGGCCTCCTCCTGTTGTTTTGTAAGAGGCGAGTGGGGCTGAATGGCCTCCTCTTGTTCCTGTGTGACAGGCTCGAGGGGCTGAACGGCCTCCAACTGTTCCTGTGTAACAGGATCGAGGGGCTGAATGGCCTCTTGCTGTTCGTGTATAAGAGGCTCGAGGGGCTGGATAGCCTCTTCCTTTTCCTGTATAACAGGCTCGAGGGGCTGAATGGCCTCCACCTGTTCCAGTGTAACAGGATCGAGGGGCTGAATGGCCTCTTGCTGTTCGTGTATAAGAGGCTCAAGGGGCTGAATGGCCTCCTCCTGTTCCTGCGTATCAGACTCGAGGGGCTGAATGGCCTCCTCCTGTTCCTGCGTATCAGGCTCGAGGGGCTGAATGGCCTCCTCCCGTTCCTGTGTAACAGGCTCGAGGGGCTGAATGGCCGCCTCCTGTTCCTGTGTAACAGGCTCGAGGGGCTGGAGGGCCTCCTCCTGTTCCTGTGTAACAGGCTCAAGGGACTGAATAGCCTTTCCTGTTCCTGTGTAACAGGTTCGAGGAGGTGAATGCCCCCCGTGGTGTTCATAATGCAATAGGCTGAAGGTGATGAACAGCCTCCTCCTTTTCCTGTGTAACAGGCTCGAGGGGCTAAATGGCCCTCTCCTGTTCCTGTGTAACAGGCTCGAGGGGATGAATGGCCTCCTCCTGTTCCTGTGTAACAGGATCGAGGGGCTGAATGGCCTCTTGCTGTTCGTGTATAAGAGGCTCGAGGGGCTGGATAGCCTCTTCCTTTTCCTGTATAACAGGCTCGAGGGGCTGAATGGCCTCCACCTGTTCCAGTGTAACAGGATCGAGGGGCTGAATGGCCTCTTGCTGTTCGTGTATAAGAGGCTCGAGGGGCTGGATAGCCTCTTCCTTTTCCTGTATAACAGGCTCGAGGGGCTGAATGGCCTCCTCCTGTTCCTGTGTAACAGGCTCGAGGGGATGAATGGCCTCCTCCTGTTCCTGTGTATCTGGTACTAGGGGCTGAATGGCCTCCTCCTTTTCCTGTGTAACAGGGTCGAGGGGCTGAATGGCCTCCTACTGTTCCTGTGTAACAGGCTCGAGGGGCTGAATGGCCTCCTCCTGTTCCTATGTAACAGGCCCGAGTGGCAGAATGGCCTCCTCCTGAACCTGTTTATCAGGCTCGAGGGGCTGAATGGCCTCCTCCTGTTCCTGTGTAACGGGCTCGAGGCGCTGAATGGGCCTCCTCCTGTTCCTGTGTATCAGGCTCGAGGGGCTGAATGGCCTCCTCCTGTTCCTGTGAACAGACTCGAGGGGCTGAATGGCCTCCTCCTGTTCCTGTGTAACTGGCTCGATGGATTGAATGGTCTCCTCCTGCTCCTGTTAACAGTCTCGAAGGGCTGAATGGCTTCCAACTTCTCCGGTGTAACAGACTCGAGGGGCTGAATGGCCTCTTCCTGTTCCTGTGTAACAGGCTCGAGGGGCTGAATAGTCTCTTGCTGTTCCTGTATAACAGGCTCGAGGGGCTGGATAGCCCCTTCCTGTTCCTGTATAACAGGCTCGAGTGGCTGAATGGCCTGCTCCTGTTCCTGTGCAACAAGCTCGAGGGGCTGAATGGCCTCCTCCTGTTCCTGTGTAACAGACTCGATGGGCTGAATGACCTCCATGTGTTGCTGTGTATCAGGCTCAAGGGGCTGAATGGCCTCCTCCTGTTCCTGTGTAACAGGCTCGATGGTTTGAATGGGCCACCTCCTGTTCTTGTGTTACAGGCTTGAGAGGCTGAATGGCCTCCTCCTGTTGTTTTGTAAGAGGCTCGAGGGGCTGAACGGCCTTCAACTGTTCCTGTGTAACAGGATCGAGGGGCTGAATGGCCTCTTGCTGTTCGTGTATAAGGGGCTCGAGAGGCTAAATGGCTTTCTCCTGTTGTTTTGTAATAGGCTAGAGGGGTTGAATGGCCTCCTCCTGTTCCTGTGTATCAGGCTCGAGGGGCTGAATGGCCTCCTCCTGTTCCTGTGTAACAGGCTCGAGGGGCTGAATGGCCTCCACGATTTGCTGTGTATCTGGCTCAAGGGGTTGAATGGCATCCTGCTGTTCCTGTGTAACAGGCTCGAGGGGATGAATGGCCTCCTCCTCTTCGTGAGCAGCAGTCTCGAGGAGCTGAATGGCCACCTGCTGTTCTTGTGTCGCAGGTTCGAGGGGCTGAATGGCCTCCTCCTGTTCCTGAGTAATAGCCTTGAGTGGCTGAATGGCGTCCTCCTGTTCCGGTGTAACAGGCTCGAGAGGCTGTATGGGCCTCCTCTTTTTCCTGTGTAACATGTCAGACGGGCTGAATGGCTTCTTCCTTTTCCTATGTAACATGTTCGAAGGGCTGAATGGCCTCATCCTGTTGTTTTGTAAGAGGCTAGAGGTGCTGAATGGCCTCCTCCTGTTCCTGTGTAACAGGCTCGAGGGATTGAATGGCCTCCTCCTGTTCCTGTGTGACATCCTCGAGGGGCTGAATGGCTTCCTTCTGTTACTGTGTAACAGGCTCGAGAGGCTGAATGGCCTCCTCCTGTTCCTGTGTAACAGGCTCAAGGGACTGAATAGCCTTTCCTGTTCCTGTGTAACAGGTTCGAGGGGGTGAATGGCCCCCCCTGTTCATAATGCAATAGGCTGAAGGTTATGAATAGCCCCCTCATTTTCCTGTGTAACAGGCTCGAGGGGCTAAACGGCCTCCTCTTGTTCCTGTATAACAGGCTCGAGAGGCTGAATGGCCTCCTTCTGTTCTTTTGTAGGAGGCTCGAGGGGCTGAATGGCCTCCTCCTGTACCTGAGTAATTGCCTCGAGTGGCTGAATGGCCTCCTCCTGTTCCTGTGTAACAGGCTCGAGAGGCTGTATGGGCCTCCTCCTGTTCCTGTGTAACATGTTCGACTGGCTGAATGGCTTCCTCCTTTTCCAATGTAACATGTTCGAAGGGCTGAATGGCCTCCTCCTGTTGTTTTGTAAGATGCTAGAGGGGCTGAATGGCCTCCTCCTGTTCCTGTGCAACATGATCGAGGGGCTGAATGGCCTCCTCCTGTTCCTGAGTAATAGCCTCGAGAGTTTGAATGGGACACCTCCTGTTCCTGTGCAACTGGCTCGAGAGGATGAATGGCCTCCTCCTGTTGTTTTGTAAGAGGCTAGAGGGGCTGAATGGCCTCCTCCTGTTCCTGTGTAACAGGCTCGAGGGATTGAATGGCATCCTCCTGTTCCTGTGCAAAAGACTCGAGGGGATGAATGGCCTCGTCCTGTTCCTGTGTATCAGGCTCGAGGGGCTGAATGGCCTCCTCCTGTTCCTGTGTAACAGGCTCGAGGGGCTGAATGGCCTCATCCTGTTCCTGTGTAACAGGCTCGAGGGGCTGAATGGCCTCCACGTGTTGCTGTGTATCAGGCTCAAGGGGCTGAATGGTCTCCTGCTGTTCCTGTGTAACAGGCTCGAGGGGATGAATGGCCTCCTCCTCTTCCTGAGTAGCAGTCTCGAGGAGCTGAATGGCCACCTGCTGTTCTTGTGTCGCAGGTTCGAGGGGCTGAATTGCCTCCTCCTGTTCCGGTGTAACAGGCTTGAGAGGCTGTATGGACCTCCTCTTTTTCCTGTGTAACATGTTAGACGGGCTGAATGGCTTCCTCCTTTTCCTATGTAACATGTTCGAAGGGCTGAATGGCCTCCTCCTGTTGTTTTGTAAGAGGCTAGAGGTGCTGAATGGCCTCCTCCTAATCCTGTGTAACAGGCTCGAGGGGCTGAATGGCCTCCTGCTGCCCCTGTGCAACAGGCTCAAGGGGCTGAATAGCCTTTTATGTTCCTGTGTAACAGGTTCGAGGGGGTGAATGCCCCCCCCTGTTCATAATGCAATAGGCTGAAGGTTATGAATGGCCTCCTCCTTTTCCTGTGTAACAGGCTCGAGGGGCTAAATGGCCTCCTCCTGTTCCTGTATAACAGGCTCGAGAGGCTGAATGGCCTCCTCCTGTTCTTTTGTAGGAGGCTCGAGGGGCTGAATGGCCTCCTCTTGTTCCTGTGTAACAAGCTCGAGGGGCTGAATGGCCTCTTCCTGTTCCTGTGTAACAGGCTCGCGGGGCTGAATGGCCTCCTGTTCCTGAGCAGCAGTCTCGAGTAGTTGAATGGCCACCTCCTGTTCTTGTGTAGCAGGTACGAGGGGCTGAATGGCCTCCTCCTGTTCCTGAGTAATAGCCTCGAGTGGCTGAATGGCCTCCTCCTGTTCCTGTGTCACAGGCTCGAGAGGCTGTATGGGCCTCCTCCTGTTCCTATGTAACATGTGCGACGGGCTGAATGGCTTCCTCCTTTTCCTATGTTACATGTTCGAAGGGCTGAATGGCCTCCTCCTGTTATTTTGTAAGAGGCTAGAGGGGCTGAATGGCCTCCTCCTGTGCCTGTGTGACAGGCTCGAGGGGCTGAACGGCCTCCTGCTGTTCCTGTGCAACAGGTTCAAGGGGCTGAATGGCCTCCTCCTGTTCCTGAACAGCAGTCTCAAGGGACTGAATGGCCTCCTCCTGTTCCTGTGTAACATGCTCGAGGGGATGAATGGCCTCGTCCTGTGTATCAGGCTCGAGGGGCTGAATGGCCTCCTCCTGCTCCTGTGTAACAGGATCGAGGGGCTGAATGCACTCCTCCTGTTCCTGAACAGCAGTCTCGAGGGGCTGAATTGCCTCCTGCTGTTCCTGTGTAACAGGCTCGAGGGGCTGAATGGCCTCCTCCTGTTCCTGTGTAACTGGCTCGATGGATTGAATGGTCTCCTCCTGCTCCTGTTAACAGTCTCGAAGGGCTGAATGGCTTCCAACTGCTCCAGTGTAACAGACTCGAGGGGCTGAATGGCCTCGTCCTGTTCCTGTGTAACAGGCCCGAGGGGCTGAATAGTCTCTTGCTGTTCCTGTATAACAGGCTCGAGGGGCTGGATAGCCCCTTCCTGTTCCTGTATAACAGGCTCGAATGGCTGAATGGCCTGCTTCTGTACCTGTGCAACAAGCTCGAGGGGCTGAATGGCCTCGTCCTGTTCCTGTGTAACAGGCTCGAGGGGCTGAATGGCCTCCACGTGTTGCTGTGTATCAGGCTCAAGGGGCTGAATGGCCTCCTGCTGTTCCTGTGTAAGAGGCTCGAGGGTTTGAATGGGCCACCTCATTTTCCGGTGTAACAGGCTCGAGGGGCTGAATGGCCTCCTCCTGTTCCTGTTCATAATGCGATAGGCTGAAGGTTATGAATAGCCTCCTCCTTTTCCTGTGTAACAGGCTCGAGGGGCTAAACGGCCTCCTCCTGTTCCAGTATAACAAGCTCGAGGGGCTGAATGGCCTCCTCCTGTTCCTGTGTAACAGGCTTGCGGGGCTGAATGGCCTCCTCCTGTTCCTGAGCAGCAGTCTCGAGTAGCTGAATGGCCACCTCCTGTTCTTGTGTAGCAGGCTTGAGGGGCTGAATAACCTCCTCCTGTTCCTGAGTAATAGCCTCGAGTGGCTGAATGGCCTCCTCCTGTTCCTGTGTAACCGGCTCAAGAGGCTGTATGGGCCTCCTCCTCTTCCTGTGTAACATGTTCGACGGGCTGAATGGCTTCCTCCTTTTCCTATGTAACATATTCGAAGGGCTGAATGGCCTCCTCCTGTTGTTTTGTAAGAGGCTAGAGGGGCTGAATGGCCTTCTCCTGTTCCTGTGTGACAGGCACGAGGGGCTGAACGGCCTCCTGCTGTTCCTGTGCAACAGGCTCAAGGGGCTGAATGGCTTCCTCCTTTTCCTATGTAACATGTTCGAAGGGCTGAATGGCCTCCTCCTGTTATTTTGTAAGAGGCTAGAGGGGCTGAATGGGCCTCCTCCTGTTCCTGTGTAACGGGCTTGAGGGGCTGAATGGCCACGTCCTGTTCTTGTGTAGCAGGCTCGAGGGTCTGAATAGCCTCCTCCTGTTCCTGTGTAACAGGCTCGAGGGTCTGAATGGCCTCCTCCTGTTCCTGTGTAACAGTGTCGTGGGGCTGAATGGCCACGTCCTGTTCTTGTGTAGCAGGCTCGAGGGGCAGAATGGTCTCCTCCTGTTCCTGTGTAACAGCCTCAAGGAAATGAATGGCCTCCTACTGTTCCTGTGTAACCGTCTCGAGGTGCTGAATGGCTTCCTCCTGTCCCAGTGTAACAGGCCCGAGGGGTTGAATGGCCTCCTCCTGTTCCTGTGTAATATGCTCGAGAGGCTGACTGGCCTCCTCCTGTTCCGGAGTAACAGTGTCGAGGGGCTGAATGGCCACCTCATGTACCTGGGGAAGAAGGTCGAGGGGCTGAAAGGCCTCCTCCTGTTCCTGTGTAACAGGCTCGAGGGGCTGAATGGGCCTCCTCCTGTTCCTGTGTAACAAGCTCGAGGGGCTGAATGGCCTCCTCCTGTTCTTGTGTAACAGGCTCGAGAGGCTGAATGGCCTCCTCATGTTCTTTTTGTCAGAGGCTCGAGCGGCTGAATGGCCTCCTCCTGTTCGTGTGTAACAGGCTCGAGGGGCTGAATGGCCTCCTCCTGTTCCTGTGTAACAGGCTCGAGGGGCTGAATGGCAACCTCCTGTTCCGGCGTAACAGGCTCAAGGGGCTCAATGGCAACCTCCTGTTCCTGTGTAAAAGGTTCGAGGGATTGAATGCACTCCTCCTGTTCCTGTTATCAGACTCGAGGAGCTGAATGGCCTCTTGCTGTTCGTATATAAGAGGCTCGAGGGGCTAGATAGCCTCTTCCTTTTCCTGTATAACAGGCTAGAGTGGCTGAATGGCCTCCACCTGTTCCTGAGTAACAGTCTCGAGGGGCTGAATGGCCTCCTTCTGTTCCTGTGTAATAGGCTCGAGAGGCTGACTCTCCTCCTCCTGTTCCGGAGTAACAGTGTCGAGGGGCTGAATGGCCACCTCATGTTCCTGTGTAACAGGTTCTCAGGGCTGAATGGCCTCCTCCTGTTCCTGTGTTACAGGCTCGAGGGGCTGAATGGTCTCCTCCTGTTCCTGTGTAACAGGCTCAAGGGAATGAATGGCCTGCTCCTGTTCCTGTGTAAGAGGCTCGAGGGGCTGAATGGCCACCTCCTGTTCCTGTGTAACAGGCTCAAGGGAATGAATGGCCTCCTCCTGTTCCTGAGTAATAGCCTCGAGTGGCTGAATGGCCTCCTCCTGTTCCTGTGTAACAGGCTCGAGGGGCTGAATGGGCCTCCTCCTGTTCCTGTGTAACAGGCTCGAGGGGCTGAATGGGCCTCCTCCTGTTCCTGTGTAACAGGCTCGAGGGGCTGAATGGCCACCTCCTGTTCCTGTGTAACAGGCTCGAGGGGCTGAATGGCCTCCTCCTGTTCTTTTTGTCAGAGGCTCGAGAGGCTGAATGGCCTCCTCATGTTCTTTTTGTCAGAGGCTCAAGGGGATGAATGGTCTCCTCCTGTTCCTGTGTAACAGGCTCAAGGGAATGAATGGCCTGCTCCTGTTCCTGTGTAAGAGGCTCGAGGGGCTGAATGGCCACCTCCTGTTCCTGTGTAACAGGCTTGAGGGGCTGAATGGCCTCCTCCTGTTCCTGTGTAATAGGCTCGAGAGGCTGACTCTCCTCCTCCTGTTCCGGAGTAACAGTGTCGAGGGGCTGAATGGCCACCTCATGTTCCTGTGTAAGAAGCTCGAGGGGCTAAACGGCCTCCTCCTGTTCCAGTATAACAAGCTCGAGGGGCTGAATGGCCTCCCCCTGTTCCTGAGCAGCAGTCTCGAGTAGCTGAATGGCCAGCTCCTGTTCTTGTGTAGCAGGCTTGAGGGGCTGAATGGCCTCCTCCTGTTCCTGAGTAATAGCCTCGAGTGGCTGAATGGCCTCCTCCTGTTCCTGTGTAACTGGCTCAAGAGGCTGTATGGGCCTCCTCCTCTTCCTGTGTAACATGTTCGACGGGCTGAATGGCTTCCTCCTTTTCCTATGTAACATGTTCGAAGGGCTGAATGGGCTCCTCCTGTTGTTTTGTAAGAGGCTAGAGGGGCTGAATGGCCTTCTCCTGTTCCTGTGTAACAGGCTCGTGTGTTTGAATGGCCTTCTCCTGTTCCTGAGTAATAGCCTCGAGTGGCTGAATGGCCTCCTCCTGTTCCTGTGTAACAGGCTCGAGGGGCTGAATGGGCCTCCTCCTGTTCCTGTGTAACAGGCTCGAGGGTCTGAATGGCCTCCTCCTGTTCCTGTGTAACAGTGTCGTGGGGCTGAATGGCCACGTCCTGTTCTTGTGTAGCAGGCTCGAGGGGCAGAATGGCCTCCTCCTGTTCCTGTGTAACATCTTCAAGGAAATGAATGGCCTCCTACTGTTCCTGTGTAACCGTCTCGAGGGGCTGAATGGCTTCCTCCTGTCCCAGTGTAACAGGCCCGAGGGGTTGAATGGCCTCCTCCTGTTCCTGTGTAATATGCTCGAGAGGCTGACTGGCCTCCTCCTGTTCCGGAGTAACAGTGTCGAGGGGCTGAATGGCCACCTCATGTTCCTGGGGAAGAAGGTCGAGGGGCTGAAAGGCCTCCTCCTGTTCCTGTGTAACAGGCTCTCGGAGCTGAATGGCCTCCTCCTGTTCCTGTGTAACAAGCTCGAGGGGCTGAATCGCCTCCTCCTGTTCTTGTGTAACAGGCTCGAGAGGCTGAATGGCCTCCTCATGTTCTTTTTGTCAGAGGCTCGAGCGGCTGAATGGCCTCCTCCTGTTCGTGTGTAACAGGCTCGAGGGGCTGAATGGCCTCCTCCTGTTCCTGTGTAACAGGCTCTAGGGGCTGAATGGCAACCTCCTGTTCCGGCGTAACAGGCTCGAGGGGCTCAATGGCAACCTCCTGTTCCTGTGTAAAAGGTTCGAGGGATTGAATGCACTCCTCCTGTTCCTGTTAACAGACTCGAGGGGCTGAATGGCCTCTTGCTGTTCATGTATAAGAGGCTCGAGGGGCTAGATAGCCTCTTCCTTTTCCTGTATAACAGGCTAGAGTGGCTGAATGGCCTGCTGCTGTTCCTGAGTAATAGTCTCGAGGGGCTGAATGGCCTCCTCCTGTTCCTGTGTAATAGGCTCGAGAGGCTGACTCTCCTCCTCCTGTTCCGGAGTAACAGTGTCGAGGGGCTGAATGGCCACCTCATGTTCCTGTGTAAGAAGCTCGAGGGGCTGAAAGGCCTCCTCCTGTTCCTGTGTAACAGGCTCTCAGGGCTGAATGGCCTCCTCCTGTTCCTGTGTTACAGGCTCGAGGGGCTGAATGGTCTCCTCCTGTTCCTGTGTAACAGGCTCAAGGGAATGAATGGCCTGCTCCTGTTCCTGTGTAAGAGGCTCGAGGGACTGAATGGCCACCTCCTGTTCCTGTGTAACAGGCTTGAGGGGCTGAATGGCCTCCTCCTGTTCCTGAGTAACAGTGTCGTGGGTGAGAATGGCCACGTCCTGTTCTTGTGTAGCAGGCTCGAGGGGCTGAATGGCCTCCTCCTGTTCCTGTGTAATAGGCTCGAGAGGCTGACTCTCCTCCTCCTGTTCCTGTGTAAGAGGCTCGAGGGACTGAATGGCCACCTCCTGTTCCTGTGTAACAGTGTCGAGGGGCTGAATGGCCTCCTCCTGTTCTTGTGTAACAGGCTCGAGAGGCTGAATGGCCTCCTCATGTTCTTTTTGTCAGAGGCTCGAGCGGCTGAATGGCCTCCTCCTGTTCGTGTGTAACAGGCTCGAGGGGCTGAATGGCCTCCTCCTGTTCCTGTGTAACAGGCTCGAGGGGCTGAATGGCAACCTCCTGTTCCGGCGTAACAGGCTCAAGGGGCTCAATGGCAACCTCCTGTTCCTGTGTAAAAGGTTCGAGGGATTGAATGCACTCCTCCTGTTCCTGTTATCAGACTCAAGGGGCTGAATGGCCTCTTGCTGTTCGTGTATAAGAGGCTCGAGGGGCTAGATAGCCTCTTCCTTTTCCTGTATAACAGGCTAGAGTGGCTGAATGGCCTCCACCTGTTCCTGAGTAACAGTCTCGAGGGGCTGAATGGCCTCCTTCTGTTCCTGTGTAATAGGCTCGAGAGGCTGACTCTCCTCCTCCTGTTCCGGAGTAACAGTGTCGAGGGGCTGAATGGCCACCTCATGTTCCTGTGTAACAGGTTCTCAGGGATGAATGGCCTCCTCCTGTTCCTGTGTTACAGGCTCGAGGGGCTGAATGGTCTCCTCCTGTTCCTGTGTAACAGGCTCAAGGGAATGAATGGCCTGCTCCTGTTCCTGTGTAAGAGGCTCGAGGGGCTGAATGGCCACCTCCTGTTCCTGTGTAACAGGCTCAAGGGAATGAATGGCCTCCTCCTGTTCCTGAGTAATAGCCTCGAGTGGCTGAATGGCCTCCTCCTGTTCCTGTGTAACAGGCTCGAGGGGCTGAATGGGCCTCCTCCTGTTCCTGTGTAACAGGCTCGAGGGGCTGAATGGGCCTCCTCCTGTTCCTGTGTAACAGGCTCGAGGGGCTGAATGGCCACCTCCTGTTCCTGTGTAACAGGCTCGAGGGGCTGAATGGCCTCCTCCTGTTCTTTTTGTCAGAGGCTCGAGAGGCTGAATGGCCTCCTCATGTTCTTTTTGTCAGAGGCTCAAGGGGATGAATGGTCTCCTCCTGTTCCTGTGTAACAGGCTCAAGGGAATGAATGGCCTGCTCCTGTTCCTGTGTAAGAGGCTCGAGGGGCTGAATGGCCACCTCCTGTTCCTGTGTAACAGGCTTGAGGGGCTGAATGGCCTCCTCCTGTTCCTGTGTAATAGGCTCGAGAGGCTGACTCTCCTCCTCCTGTTCCGGAGTAACAGTTTGGGGGGCTGAATGGCCACCTCATGTTCCTGTGTAAGAAGCTCGAGGGGCTAAACGGCCTCCTCCTGTTCCAGTATAACAAGCTCGAGGGGCTGAATGGCCTCCTCCTGTTCCTGTGTAACAGGCTCGCGGGGCTGAATGGCCTCCCCCTGTTCCTGAGCAGCAGTCTCGAGTAGCTGAATGGCCAGCTCCTGTTCTTGTGTAGCAGGCTTGAGGGGCTGAATGGCCTCCTCCTGTTCCTGAGTAATAGCCTCGAGTGGCTGAATGGCCTCCTCCTGTTCCTGTGTAACTGGCTCAAGAGGCTGTATGGGCCTCCTCCTCTTCCTGTGTAACATGTTCGACGGGCTGAATGGCTTCCTCCTTTTCCTATGTAACATGTTCGAAGGGCTGAATGGGCTCCTCCTGTTGTTTTGTAAGAGGCTAGAGGGGCTGAATGGCCTTCTCCTGTTCCTGTGTAACAGGCTCGTGTGTTTGAATGGCCTTCTCCTGTTCCTGAGTAATAGCCTCGAGTGGCTGAATGGCCTCCTCCTGTTCCTGTGTAACAGGCTCGAGGGGCTGAATGGGCATCCTCCTGTTCCTGTGTAACAGGCTCGAGGGTCTGAATGGCCTCCTCCTGTTCCTGTGTAACAGTGTCGTGGGGCTGAATGGCCACGTCCTGTTCTTGTGTAGCAGGCTCGAGGGGCAGAATGGCCTCCTCCTGTTCCTGTGTAACATCTTCAAGGAAATGAATGGCCTCCTACTGTTCCTGTGTAACCGTCTCGAGGGGCTGAATGGCTTCCTCCTGTCCCAGTGTAACAGGCCCGAGGGGTTGAATGGCCTCCTCCTGTTCCTGTGTAATATGCTCGAGAGGCTGACTGGCCTCCTCCTGTTCCGGAGTAACAGTGTCGAGGGGCTGAATGGCCACCTCATGTTCCTGGGGAAGAAGGTCGAGGGGCTGAAAGGCCTCCTCCTGTTCCTGTGTAACAGGCTCTCGGAGCTGAATGGCCTCCTCCTGTTCCTGTGTAACAAGCTCGAGGGGCTGAATCGCCTCCTCCTGTTCTTGTGTAACAGGCTCGAGAGGCTGAATGGCCTCCTCATGTTCTTTTTGTCAGAGGCTCGAGCGGCTGAATGGCCTCCTCCTGTTCGTGTGTAACAGGCTCGAGGGGCTGAATGGCCTCCTCCTGTTCCTGTGTAACAGGCTCTAGGGGCTGAATGGCAACCTCCTGTTCCGGCGTAACAGGCTCGAGGGGCTCAATGGCAACCTCCTGTTCCTGTGTAAAAGGTTCGAGGGATTGAATGCACTCCTCCTGTTCCTGTTAACAGACTCGAGGGGCTGAATGGCCTCTTGCTGTTCATGTATAAGAGGCTCGAGGGGCTAGATAGCCTCTTCCTTTTCCTGTATAACAGGCTAGAGTGGCTGAATGGCCTGCTGCTGTTCCTGAGTAATAGTCTCGAGGGGCTGAATGGCCTCCTCCTGTTCCTGTGTAATAGGCTCGAGAGGCTGACTCTCCTCCTCCTGTTCCGGAGTAACAGTGTCGAGGGGCTGAATGGCCACCTCATGTTCCTGTGTAAGAAGCTCGAGGGGCTGAAAGGCCTCCTCCTGTTCCTGTGTAACAGGCTCTCAGGGCTGAATGGCCTCCTCCTGTTCCTGTGTTACAGGCTCGAGGGGCTGAATGGTCTCCTCCTGTTCCTGTGTAACAGGCTCGAGGGACTGAATGGCCACCTCCTGTTCCTGTGTAACAGGCTTGAGGGGCTGAATGGCCTCCTCCTGTTCCTGAGTAACAGTGTCGTGGGTGAGAATGGCCACGTCCTGTTCTTGTGTAGCAGGCTCGAGGGGCTGAATGGCCTCCTCCTGTTCCTGTGTAATAGGCTCGAGAGGCTGACTCTCCTCCTCCTGTTCCGGAGTAACAGTGTCGAGGGGCTGAATGGCCACCTCATGTTCCTGTGTAAGAAGCTCGAGGGGCTGAAAGGCCTCCTCCTGTTCCTGTGTAACAGGCTCGAGGGGCTGAATGGCGTTCTCCTGTTCGTGTGTAACAGGCTCTCGGGGCTGAATGGCAACCTCCTGTTCCTGTGTAACAGGCTCAAGGGAATGAATGGCCTGCTCCTGTTCCTGTGTAAGAGGCTCGAGGGACTGAATGGCCACCTCCTGTTCCTGTGTAACAGTGTCGAGGGGCTGAATGGCCTCCTCCTGTTGCTGTGTAACAGGCTCGAGGGGCTGAATGGCCTCCTCCTGTTCCTGTGTAACAGGCTCGAGGGGCTGAATGGCAACCTCCTGTTCCGGCGTAACAGGCTCAAGGGGCTCAATGGCAACCTCCTGTTCCTGTGTAAAAGGTTCGAGGGATTGAATGCACTCCTCCTGTTCCTGTTATCAGACTCGAGGGGCTGAATGGCCTCTTGCTGTTCGTGTATAAGAGGCTCGAGGGGCTAGATAGCCTCTTCCTTTTCCTGTATAACAGGCTAGAGTGGCTGAATGGCCTCCACCTGTTCCTGAGTAACAGTCTCGAGGGGCTGAATGGCCTCCTTCTGTTCCTGAGTAATAGGCTCGAGAGGCTGACTCTCCTCCTCCTGTTCCGGAGTAACAGTGTCGAGGGGCTGAATGGCCACCTCATGTTCCTGTGTAACAGGTTCTCAGGGCTGAATGGCCTCCTCCTGTTCCTGTGTTACAGGCTCGAGGGGCTGAATGGTCTCCTCCTGTTCCTGTGTAACAGGCTCAAGGGAATGAATGGCCTGCTCCTGTTCCTGTGTAAGAGGCTCGAGGGGCTGAATGGCCACCTCCTGTTCCTGTGTAACAGGCTCAAGGGAATGAATGGCCTCCTCCTGTTCCTGAGTAATAGCCTCGAGTGGCTGAATGGCCTCCTCCTGTTCCTGTGTAACAGGCTCGAGGGGCTGAATGGGCCTCCTCCTGTTCCTGTGTAACAGGCTCGAGGGGCTGAATGGGCCTCCTCCTGTTCCTGTGTAACAGGCTCGAGGGGCTGAATGGGCCTCCTCCTGTTCCTGTGTAACAGGCTCGAGGGGCTGAATGGGCCACCTCCTGTTCCTGTGTAAGAGGCTCGAGGGGCTGAATGGCCACCTCCTGTTCCTGTGTAACAGGCTTGAGGGGCTGAATGGCCTCCTCCTGTTCTTTTTGTCAGAGGCTCGAGAGGCTGAATGGCCTCCTCATGTTCTTTTTGTCAGAGGCTCAAGGGGATGAATGGTCTCCTCCTGTTCCTGTGTAACAGGCTCAAGGGAATGAATGGCCTGCTCCTGTTCCTGTGTAAGAGGCTCGAGGGGCTGAATGGCCACCTCCTGTTCCTGTGTAACAGGCTTGAGGGGCTGAATGGCCTCCTCCTGTTCCTGTGTAATAGGCTCGAGAGGCTGACTCTCCTCCTCCTGTTCCGGAGTAACAGTGTCGAGGGGCTGAATGGCCACCTCATGTTCCTGTGTAAGAAGCTCGAGGGGCTAAACGGCCACCTCCTGTTCCTGTGTAACAGGCTCAAGGGAATGAATGGCCTCCTCCTGTTCCTGAGTAATAGCCTCGAGTGGCTGAATGGCCTCCTCCTGTTCCTGTGTAACAGGCTCGAGGGGCTGAATGGGCCTCCTCCTGTTCCTGTGTAACAGGCTCGAGGGGCTGAATGGGCCTCCTCCTGTTCCTGTGTAACAGGCTCGAGGGGCTGAATGGCCACCTCCTGTTCCTGTGTAACAGGCTTGAGGGGCTGAATGGCCTCCTCCTGTTCTTTTTGTCAGAGGCTCGAGAGGCTGAATGGCCTCCTCATGTTCTTTTTGTCAGAGGCTCAAGGGGATGAATGGTCTCCTCCTGTTCCTGTGTAACAGGCTCAAGGGAATGAATGGCCTGCTCCTGTTCCTGTGTAAGAGGCTCGAGGGGCTGAATGGCCACCTCCTGTTCCTGTGTAACAGGCTTGAGGGGCTGAATGGCCTCCTCCTGTTCCTGTGTAATAGGCTCGAGAGGCTGACTCTCCTCCTCCTGTTCCGGAGTAACAGTGTCGAGGGGCTGAATGGCCACCTCATGTTCCTGTGTAAGAAGCTCGAGGGGCTAAACGGCCTCCTCCTGTTCCAGTATAACAAGCTCGAGGGGCTGAATGGCCTCCTCCTGTTCCTGTGTAACAGGCTCGCGGGGCTGAATGGCCTCCCCCTGTTCCTGAGCAGCAGTCTCGAGTAGCTGAATGGCCAGCTCCTGTTCTTGTGTAGCAGGCTTGAGGGGCTGAATGGCCTCCTCCTGTTCCTGAGTAATAGCCTCGAGTGGCTGAATGGCCTCCTCCTGTTCCTGTGTAACTGGCTCAAGAGGCTGTATGGGCCTCCTCCTCTTCCTGTGTAACATGTTCGACGGGCTGAATGGCTTCCTCCTTTTCCTATGTAACATGTTCGAAGGGCTGAATGGGCTCCTCCTGTTGTTTTGTAAGAGGCTAGAGGGGCTGAATGGCCTTCTCCTGTTCCTGTGTAACAGGCTCGAGTGTTTGAATGGCCTTCTCCTGTTCCTGAGTAATCGCCTCGAGTGGCTGAATGGCCTCCTCCTGTTCCTGTGTAACAGGCTCGAGGGGCTGAATGGGCCTCCTCCTGTTCCTGTGTAACAGGCTCGAGGGTCTGAATGGCCTCCTCCTGTTCCTGTGTAACAGTGTCGTGGGGCTGAATGGCCACGTCCTGTTCTTGTGTAGCAGGTTCGAGGGGCAGAATGGCCTCCTCCTGTTCCTGTGTAACATCTTCAAGGAAATGAATGGCCTCCTACTGTTCCTGTGTAACCGTCTCGAGGGGCTGAATGGCTTCCTCCTGTCCCAGTGTAACAGGCCCGAGGGGTTGAATGGCCTCCTCCTGTTCCTGTGTAATATGCTCGAGAGGCTGACTGGCCTCCTCCTGTTCCGGAGTAACAGTGTCGAGGGGCTGAATGGCCACCTCATGTTCCTGGGGAAGAAGGTCGAGGGGCTGAAAGGCCTCCTCCTGTTCCTGTGTAACAGGCTCTCGGAGCTGAATGGCCTCCTCCTGTTCCTGTGTAACAAGCTCGAGGGGCTGAATCGCCTCCTCCTGTTCCTGTGTAACAAGCTCGAGGGTCTGAATGGACCCCTCCTGTTCCTGTGTAACAGGCTCGAGGGGCTGAATGGTCTCCTGTTCCTGTGTAACAGGCTCGAGGGGCTGAATGGCCTCCTCCTGTTCCTGTGTAACAGGCTCGAGGGGCTGAATGGCCTCCTCCTGTTCCTGTGTAACAGGCTCGAGGGGCTGAATGGTCTCCTCCTGTTCCGTGTAACGGGCTCGAAGGGCTGAATGGTCTCCTCCTGTTCCGTGTAACAGGCTCGAGGGACTGAATGGTCTCCTCCTGTTCCGTGTAACAGGCTCGAGGGGTTGAATGGCCTCCTCCTGTTCCTGTGTAATAGGCTCGAGAGGCTGACTCTCCTCCTCCTGTTCCGGAGTAACAGTGTCGAGGGGCTGAATGGCCACCTCATGTTCCTGTGTAAGAAGCTCGAGGGGCTGAAAGGCCTCCTCCTGTTCCTGTGTAACAGGCTCTCAGGGCTGAATGGCCTCCTCCTGTTCCTGTGTTACAGGCTCGAGGGGCTGAATGGTCTCCTCCTGTTCCTGTGTAACAGGCTCAAGGGAATGAATGGCCTGCTCCTGTTCCTGTGTAAGAGGCTCGAGGGGCTGAATGGCCACCTCCTGTTCCTGTGTAACAGGCTTGAGGGGCTGAATGGCCTCCTCCTGTTCCTGAGTAACAGTGTCGTGGGTGAGAATGGCCACGTCCTGTTCTTGTGTAGCAGGCTCGAGGGGCTGAATGGCCTCCTCCTGTTCCTGTGTAATAGGCTCGAGAGGCTGACTCTCCTCCTCCTGTTCCGGAGTAACAGTGTCGAGGGGCTGAATGGCCACCTCATGTTCCTGTGTAAGAAGCTCGAGGGGCTGAAAGGCCTCCTCCTGTTCCTGTGTAACAGGCTCTCGGGGCTGAATGGCCTCCTCCTGTTCCGGCGTAACAGGCTCAAGGGGCTCAATGGCCTCCTCCTGTTCCTGTGTAATAGGCTCGAGAGGCTGACTCTCCTCCTCCTGTTCCGGAGTAACAGTGTCGAGGGGCTGAATGGCCACCTCTTGTTCCTGTGTAAGAAGCTCGAGGGGCTGAAAGGCCTCCTCCTGTTCCTGTGTAACAGGCTCGAGGGGCTGAATGGCGTTCTCCTGTTCGTGTGTAACAGGCTCAAGGGGCTGAATGGGCCTCCTCCTGTTCCTGTGTAACAGGCTCGAGGGGCTGAATGGGCCTCCTCCTGTTCCTGTGTAACAGGCTCGAGGGGCTGAATGGGCCTCCTCCTGTTCCTGTGTAACAGGCTCGAGGGGCTGAATGGCCACCTCCTGTTCCTGTGTAACAGGCTTGAGGGGCTGAATGGCCTCCTCCTGTTCTTTTTGTCAGAGGCTCGAGAGGCTGAATGGCCTCCTCATGTTCTTTTTGTCAGAGGCTCAAGGGGATGAATGGTCTCCTCCTGTTCCTGTGTAACAGGCTCAAGGGAATGAATGGCCTGCTCCTGTTCCTGTGTAAGAGGCTCGAGGGGCTGAATGGCCACCTCCTGTTCCTGTGTAACAGGCTTGAGGGGCTGAATGGCCTCCTCCTGTTCCTGTGTAATAGGCTCGAGAGGCTGACTCTCCTCCTCCTGTTCCGGAGTAACAGTGTCGAGGGGCTGAATGGCCACCTCATGTTCCTGTGTAAGAAGCTCGAGGGGCTAAACGGCCTCCTCCTGTTCCAGTATAACAAGCTCGAGGGGCTGAATGGCCTCCTCCTGTTCCTGTGTAACAGGCTCGCGGGGCTGAATGGCCTCCCCCTGTTCCTGAGCAGCAGTCTCGAGTAGCTGAAAGGCCAGCTCCTGTTCTTGTGTAGCAGGCTTGAGGGGCTGAATGGCCTCCTCCTGTTCCTGAGTAATAGCCTCGAGTGGCTGAATGGCCTCCTCCTGTTCCTGTGTAACTGGCTCAAGAGGCTGTATGGGCCTCCTCCTCTTCCTGTGTAACATGTTCGACGGGCTGAATGGCTTCCTCCTTTTCCTATGTAACATGTTCGAAGGGCTGAATGGGCTCCTCCTGTTGTTTTGTAAGAGGCTAGAGGGGCTGAATGGCCTTCTCCTGTTCCTGTGTAATAGGCTCGAGTGTTTGAATGGCCTTCTCCTGTTCCTGAGTAATAGCCTCGAGTGGCTGAATGGCCTCCTCCTGTTCCTGTGTTACAGGCTCGAGGGGCTGAATGGTCTCCTCCTGTTCCTGTGTAACAGGCTCAAGGGAATGAATGGCCTGCTCCTGTTCCTGTGTAAGAGGCTCGAGGGGCTGAATGGCCACCTCCTGTTCCTGTGTAACAGGCTTGAGGGGCTGAATGGCCTCCTCCTGTTCCTGAGTAACAGTGTCGTGGGTGAGAATGGCCACGTCCTGTTCTTGTGTAGCAGGCTCGAGGGGCTGAATGGCCTCCTCCTGTTCCTGTGTAATAGGCTCGAGAGGCTGACTCTCCTCCTCCTGTTCCGGAGTAACAGTGTCGAGGGGCTGAATGGCCACCTCTTGTTCCTGTGTAAGAAGCTCGAGGGGCTGAAAGGCCTCCTCCTGTTCCTGTGTAACAGGCTCGAGGGGCTGAATGGCGTTCTCCTGTTCGTGTGTAACAGGCTCTCGGGGCTGAATGGCAACCTCCTGTTCCTGTGTAACAGGCTCAAGGGAATGAATGGCCTGCTCCTGTTCCTGTGTAAGAGGCTCGAGGGACTGAATGGCCACCTCCTGTTCCTGTGTAACAGTGTCGAGGGGCTGAATGGCCTCCTCCTGTTGCTGTGTAACAGGCTCGAGGGGCTGAATGGCCTCCTCCTGTTCCTGTGTAACAGGCTCGAGGGGCTGAATGGCAACCTCCTGTTCCGGCGTAACAGGCTCAAGGGGCTCAATGGCAACCTCCTGTTCCTGTGTAAAAGGTTCGAGGGATTGAATGCACTCCTCCTGTTCCTGTTATCAGACTCGAGGGGCTGAATGGCCTCTTGCTGTTCGTGTATAAGAGGCTCGAGGGGCTAGATAGCCTCTTCCTTTTCCTGTATAACAGGCTGGAGTGGCTGAATGGCCTCCACCTGTTCCTGAGTAACAGTCTCGAGGGGCTGAATGGCCTCCTTCTGTTCCTGAGTAATAGGCTCGAGAGGCTGACTCTCCTCCTCCTGTTCCGGAGTAACAGTGTCGAGGGGCTGAATGGCCACCTCATGTTCCTGTGTAACAGGTTCTCAGGGCTGAATGGCCTCCTCCTGTTCCTGTGTTACAGGCTCGAGGGGCTGAATGGTCTCCTCCTGTTCCTGTGTAACAGGCTCAAGGGAATGAATGGCCTCCTCCTGTTCCTGTGTAACAGGCTCAAGGGAATGAATGGCCTCCTCCTGTTCCTGTGTAAGAGGCTCGAGGGGCTGAATGGCCACCTCCTGTTCCTGTGTAACAGGCTCGAGGGGCTGAATCGCCTCCTCCTGTTCTTTTTGTCAGAGGCTCGAGAGGCTGAATGGCCTCCTCATGTTCTTTTTGTCAGAGGCTCAAGGGGATGAATGGTCTCCTCCTGTTCCTGTGTAACAGGCTCAAGGGAATGAATGGCCTGCTCCTGTTCCTGTGTAAGAGGCTCGAGGGGCTGAATGGCCACCTCCTGTTCCTGTGTAAGAGGCTCGAGGGGCTGAATGGCCACCTCCTGTTCCTGTGTAACAGGCTTGAGTGGCTGAATGGCCTCCTCCTGTTCCTGTGTAATAGGCTCGAGAGGCTGACTCTCCTCCTCCTGTTCCGGAGTAACAGTGTCGAGGGGCTGAATGGCCACCTCATGTTCCTGTGTAAGAAGCTCGAGGGGCTAAACGGCCTCCTCCTGTTCCAGTATAACAAGCTCGAGGGGCTGAATGGCCTCCTCCTGTTCCTGTGTAACAGGCTCGCGGGGCTGAATGGCCTCCCCCTGTTCCTGAGCAGCAGTCTCGAGTAGCTGAATGGCCAGCTCCTGTTCTTGTGTAGCAGGCTTGAGGGGCTGAATGGCCTCCTCCTGTTCCTGAGTAATAGCCTCGAGTGGCTGAATGGCCTCCTCCTGTTCCTGTGTAACTGGCTCAAGAGGCTGTATGGGCCTCTTCCTCTTCCTGTGTAACATGTTCGACGGGCTGAATGGCTTCCTCCTTTTCCTATGTAACATGTTCGAAGGGCTGAATGGGCTCCTCCTGTTGTTTTGTAAGAGGCTAGAGGGGCTGAATGGCCTTCTCCTGTTCCTGTGTAACAGGCTCGAGTGTTTGAATGGCCTTCTCCTGTTCCTGAGTAATAGCCTCGAGTGGCTGAATGGCCTCCTCCTGTTCCTGTGTAACAGGCTCGAGGGGCTGAATGGGCCTCCTCCTGTTCCTGTGTAACAGGCTCGAGGGTCTGAATGGCCTCCTCCTGTTCCTGTGTAACAGTGTCGTGGGGCTGAATGGCCACGTCCTGTTCTTGTGTAGCAGGCTCGAGGGGCAGAATGGCCTCCTCCTGTTCCTGTGTAACATCTTCAAGGAAATGAATGGCCTCCTACTGTTCCTGTGTAACCGTCTCGAGGGGCTGAATGGCTTCCTCCTGTCCCAGTGTAACAGGCCCGAGGGTCTGAATGGCCTCCTCCTGTTCCTGAGTAACAGTGTCGTGGGGCTGAATGGCCTCCTCCTGTTCTTGTGTAACATCTTCAAGGAAATGAATGGCCTCCTACTGTTCCTGTGTAACATCTTCAAGGAAATGAATGGCCTCCTACTGTTCCTGTGTAACCGTCTCGAGCGGCTGAATGGCTTCCTCCTGTCCCAGTGTAATATGCTCGAGAGGCTGACTGGCCTCCTCCTGTTCCTGTGTAACAGGCCCGAGGGGTTGAATGGCCTCCTCCTGTTCCTGTGTAATATGCTCGAGAGGCTGACTGGCCTCCTCCTGTTCCTGTGTAACAGGCTCGAGGGGCTGAATGGCCACCTCATGTTCCTGGGGAAGAAGGTCGAGGGGCTGAAAGGCCTCCTCCTGTTCCTGTGTAACAGGCTCTCGGAGCTGAATGGCCTCCTCCTGTTCCTGTGTAATATGCTCGAGAGGCTGACTGGCCTCCTCCTGTTCCGGAATAACAGTGTCGAGGGGCTGAATGGCCACCTCATGTTCCTGGGGAAGAAGGTCGAGGGGCTGAAAGGCCTCCTCCTGTTCCTGTGTAACAGGCTCTCGGAGCTGAATGGCCTCCTCCTGTTCCTGTGTAACAAGCTCGAGGGGCTGAATCGCCTCCTCCTGTTCTTGTGTAACAGGCTCGAGAGGCTGAATGGCCTCCTCATGTTCTTTTTGTCAGAGGCTCGAGCGGCTGAATGGCCTCCTCCTGTTCGTGTGTAACAGGCTCGAGGGGCTGAATGGCCTCCTCCTGTTCCTGTGTAAGAAGCTCGAGGGGCTGAAAGGCCTCCTCCTGTTCCTGTGTAACAGGCTCGAGGGGCTGAATGGCGTTCTCCTGTTCGTGTGTAACAGGCTCAAGGGAATGAATGGCCTGCTCCTGTTCCTGTGTAAGAGGCTCGAGGGGCTGAATGGCCACCTCCTGTTCCTGTGTAACAGTGTCGAGGGGCTGAATGGCCTCCTCCTGTTGCTGTGTAACAGGCTCGAGGGGCTGAATGGCCTCCTCCTGTTCCTGTGTAACAGGCTCGAGGGGCTGAATGGCAACCTCCTGTTCCGGCGTAACAGGCTCGAGGGGCTCAATGGCAACCTCCTGTTCCTGTGTAAAAGGTTCGAGGGATTGAATGCACTCCTCCTGTTCCTGTTAACAGACTCGAGGGCCTGAATGGCCTCTTGCTGTTCATGTATAAGCGGTTCGAGGGGCTGGATAGCCTCTTCCTTTTCCTGTATAACAGGCTCGAGGGGCTGAACGGCCTCCAACTGTTCCTGTGTAACAGGATCGAGGGGCTGAATGGCCTCTTGCTGTTCGTGTATAAGAGGCTCGAGGGGCTAGATAGCCTCTTCCTTTTCCTGTATAACAGGCTAGAGTGGCTGAATGGCCTGCTGCTGTTCCTGAGTAATAGTCTCGAGGGGCTGAATGGCCTCCTCCTGTTCCTGTGTAATAGGCTCGAGAGGCTGACTCTCCTCCTCCTGTTCCGGAGTAACAGTGTCGAGGGGCTGAATGGCCACCTCATGTTCCTGTGTAAGAAGCTCGAGGGGCTGAAAGGCCTCCTCCTGTTCCTGTGTGACAGGCTCTCAGGGCTGAATGGCCTCCTCCTGTTCCTGTGTTACAGGCTCTCAGGGCTGAATGGCCTCCTCCTGTTCCTGTGTAACAGGCTTGAGGGGCTGAATGGCCTCCTCCTGTTCCTGAGTAACAGTGTCGTGGGTGAGAATGGCCACGTCCTGTTCTTGTGTAGCAGGCTCGAGGGGCTGAATGGCCTCCTCCTGTTCCTGTGTAATAGGCTCGAGAGGCTGACTCTCCTCCTCCTGTTCCGGAGTAACAGTGTCGAGGGGCTGAATGGCCTCCTCATGTTCTTTTTGTCAGAGGCTCGAGCGGCTGAATGGCCTCCTCCTGTTCCTGTGTAACAGGCTCGAGGGGCTGAATGGCGTTCTCCTGTTCGTGTGTAACAGGCTCTCGGGGCTGAATGGCAACCTCCTGTTCCTGTGTAACAGGCTCGAGGGGCTGAATGGTCTCCTCATGTATTCTTTTTGTCAGAGGCTCGAGCGGCTGAATGGCCTCCGTTCGTGTGTAACAGGCTCTCGGGGCTGAATGGCCTCCACCTGTTCCTGTGTAACATGCTCGAGGGGATGAATGGCCTCCTCCTGTTCCTGTGCAACAGGCTCGAGGGGCTGTATGGCCTCCTCCTGTTCCTGTGTAACATGCTCGAGGGGATGAATGGCCTCGTCCTGTTCCTGTGTATCAGGCTCGAGGGGCTGAATAGTCTCTTGCTGTTCCTGTATAACAGGCTCGAGGGGCTGGATAGCCCCTTCCTGTTCCTGTATAACAGGCTCGAGTGGCTGAATGGCCTGCTCCTGTTCCTGTGTAACAAGCTCGAGGGGCTGAATGGCCTCCTCCTGTTCCTGTGTAACAGGCTCGAGAGGCTGAATGGCCTCCACGTGTTGCTGTGTATCAGGCTCAAGGGGCTGAATGGCCTCCTGCTGTTCCTGTGTAACAGGCTCGAGGGGCTGAATGGCCTCCACGTGTTGCTGTGTATCAGGCTCAAGGGGCTGAATGGCCTCCTGCTGTTCCTGTGTAACAGGCTCGAGGGAATGAATGGCCGCCTCCTCTTCATGAGTAGCAGTCTCAAGGAGCTGAATGGCCTCCTCCTGTTCCTGAGTAATAGCCTTGTGTGGCTGAATGGCCTCCTCCTGTTCCTGTGCAACAGGCTCGAGGGGCTGAATGGCCTCCTCCTGTTCCTGTGTAACAGGCTCGAGGGTTTGAATGGGCCACCTCCTGTTCCGGTCTAACAGGCTCGAGAGGCTGTATGGGCCTCCACTTTTTCCTGTGCAACATGTTAGACGGGCTGAATGGCTTCCTCCTTTTCCTATGTAACATGTTCGAGGGGCTGAATGGCCTCCTCCTGTTCCTGTGTAATAGGCTCGAGGGATTGAATGGCCTCCTCCTGTTCCTGTGTGACAGGTTCGAGGAGCTGAATGGCCACGTCCTGTTCTACTGTAGCAGGCTCGAGGGGCAGAATGGCCTCCTCCTGTTCCTGTGTCAGAGCCTCAAGGGAATGAATGGCCTCCTCCTGTTCCTGTGTAACAGGCTCGAGGGGCTGAATGGCCTCCTCCTGTTGTTTTGTAAGAGGCTAGAGGTGCTGAATGGCCTCCTCCTGTTACTGTGTAATAGGCTCGAGGGATTGAATGGCCTCCTCCTGTTCCTGTGTGACATGTTCGAGGGGCTGAATGGCCACGTCCTGTTCTACTGTAGCAGGCTCGAGGGGCAGAATGGCCTCCTCCTGTTCCTCAATCAGAGCCTCAAGGGAATGAATGGCCTCCTCCTGTTCCTGTGTATCAGGCTCGAGGGGCTGAATAGTCTCTTGCTGTTCCTGTATAACAGGCTCGAGGGGCTGGATAGCCCCTTCCTGTTCCTGTATAACAGGCTCGAGTGGCTGAATGGCCTGCTCCTGTTCCTGTGTAACAAGCTCGAGGGGCTGAATGGCCTCCTCCTGTTCCTGTGTAACAGGCTCGAGAGGCTGAATGGCCTCCACGTGTTGCTGTGTATCAGGCTCAAGGGGCTGAATGGCCTCCTGCTGTTCCTGTGTAACAGGCTCGAGGGGCTGAATGGCCTCCACGTGTTGCTGTGTATCAGGCTCAAGGGGCTGAATGGCCTCCTGCTGTTCCTGTGTAACAGGCTCGAGGGAATGAATGGCCGCCTCCTCTTCATGAGTAGCAGTCTCAAGGAGCTGAATGGCCTCCTCCTGTTCCTGAGTAATAGCCTTGTGTGGCTGAATGGCCTCCTCCTGTTCCTGTGCAACAGGCTCGAGGGGCTGAATGGCCTCCTCCTGTTCCTGTGTAACAGGCTCGAGGGTTTGAATGGGCCACCTCCTGTTCCGGTCTAACAGGCTCGAGAGGCTGTATGGGCCTCCACTTTTTCCTGTGCAACATGTTAGACGGGCTGAATGGCTTCCTCCTTTTCCTATGTAACATGTTCGAGGGGCTGAATGGCCTTCTCCTGTTCCTGTGTAATAGGCTCGAGGGATTGAATGGCCTCCTCCTGTTCCTGTGTGACAGGTTCGAGGAGCTGAATGGCCACGTCCTGTTCTACTGTAGCAGGCTCGAGGGGCAGAATGGCCTCCTCCTGTTCCTGTGTCAGAGCCTCAAGGGAATGAATGGCCTCCTCCTGTTCCTGTGTAACAGGCTCGAGGGGCTGAATGGCCTCCTCCTGTTGTTTTGTAAGAGGCTAGAGGTGCTGAATGGCCTCCTCCTGTTACTGTGTAATAGGCTCGAGGGATTGAATGGCCTCCTCCTGTTCCTGTGTGACATGTTCGAGGGGCTGAATGGCCACGTCCTGTTCTACTGTAGCAGGCTCGAGGGGCAGAATGGCCTCCTCCTGTTCCTCAATCAGAGCCTCAAGGGAATGAATGGCCTCCTCCTGTTCCTGTGTAACAGGATCGAGGGGCTGAATGGCCTCTTGCTGTTCGTGTATAAGAGGCTCGAGGGGCTGGATAGCCTCTTCCTTTTCCTGTATAACAGGCTCGAGGGGCTGAATGGCCTCCTCTTGTTCCTGCGTATCAGGCTCGAGGAGCTGAATAGCCTCCTCCTGTTCCTGTGCAACAGGCTCGAGGGGCTGAATGGCCTCCTCCTGTTCCTGTGTAACAGGCTCGAGGGGCTGAATGGCCTCCTACTGTTCCTGTGTATCAGGCTCGAGGGGCTGTGGCCTCCTGCTGTTCCTGTGTAACAGGCTCGAGGGGCTGAATGGCCTCCTACTGTTCCTGTGTATCAGGCTCGAGGGGCTGAATGGCCTCTTGCTGTTCGTGTATAAGAGGCTCGAGGGGCTGGATAGCCTCTTCCTTTTCCTGTATAACAGGCTCGAGGGGCTGAATGGCCTCCTCTTGTTTATGCGTATCAGGCTCGAGGAGCTGAATGGCGTCCTCCTGTTCCTGTGTAACAGGCTCGAGGGGCTGAATGGCCACCTCCTGTTCCTGTGTAACAGGCTCGAGGGGCTGAATGGCCTCCTACTGTTCCTGTGTAACAGGCTCAAGGGACTGAATGGCCCCCCCTGTTCATAGCGCAATAGGCTGAAGGTTATGAATGGCCTCCTCCGTTTCTTGTGTAACAGGCTCGAGGGGCTGAATGGCCTCCTCCTGTTCTTTTGTGGGAGGCTCAAGGGGCTGAATGGCCTCCTCCTGTTCCTGTGTAACATGCTCGAGATGCTGAATGGCCTCCTCCTGTTCCTGTGTAACAGGCTCGAGGGGCTGAATGGCCTCCTACTGTTCCTGTGTAACAGGCTCAAGGGACTGAATGGCCCCCCCTGTTCATAGCGCAATAGGCTGAAGGTTATGAATGGCCTCCTCCGTTTCTTGTGTAACAGGCTCGAGGGGCTGAATGGCCTCCTCCTGTTCTTTTGTGGGAGGCTCGAGGGGCTGAATGGCCTCCTCCTGTTCCTGTGTAACAGGCTCGAGATGCTGAATGGCCTCCTCCTGTTCCTGTGTAACAGGCTCGAGGGACTGAATGGCCTCCTCCTGTTCCTGTGTAACAAGCTCGAGGGGTTGAATGGCCTCCTCCTGTTCCTGTGTAACAGGTCGAGGGGCTGAATGGCCTCCTCTTGTTCCTGTGTAACAGGCTCGAGGGGTTGAATGGCCTCCTCCTGTTCCTGTGTAACAGACTTGAGGCGCTGAATGGACCTCCTCTTGTTCCTGTGCAACAGGCTCGAGGGGTTGAATGGCCTCCTCCTGTTCCTATGTCACAGGCCCGAGGGGCAGAATGGCCTCCTCCTGTTCCTGTGCAAAAGGCTCGAGGGGATGAATGGCCTCGTCCTGTTCCTGTGTATCAGGCTCAAGGGGCTGAATGGCCTCCTCCTGTTCCTGTGTAATAGGCTCGAGGGACTGAATGGCCTCCTTCTGTTCCTGTGTAACAGGCTCGAGGGGCTGAATGGCCTCCTCCTGTTCCTGTGTAACATGCTCGAGGGGATGAATGGCCTCGTCCTGTTCCTGTGTATCAGGCTCGAGGGGTTGAATGGCCTCCTCCTGTTCCTGTGTAACAGACTCGAGGCGCTGAATGGACCTCCTCTTGTTCCTGTGTAACAGGCTCGAGGGGTTGAATGGCCTCCTCCTGTTCCTATGTCACAGGCCCGAGGGGCAGAATGGCCTCCTCCTGTTCCTGTGCAAAAGGCTCGAGGGGATGAATGGCCTCGTCCTGTTCCTGTGTATCAGGCTCAAGGGGCTGAATGGCCTCCTCCTGTTCCTGTGTAATAGGCTCGAGGGACTGAATGGCCTCCTTCTGTTCCTGTGTAACAGGCTCGAGGGGCTGAATGGCCTCCTCCTGTTCCTGTGTAACATGCTCGAGGGGATGAATGGCCTCGTCCTGTTCCTGTGTATCAGGCTCGAGGGGCTGAATGGCGTCCTCCTGTTCCTGTGTAACATGCTCGAGGGGATGAATGGCCTCGTCCTGTTCCTGTGTAACTGGCTCGATGGATTGAATGGTCTCCTCCTGCACCTGTTAACAGTCTCGAAGGGCTGAATGGTTTCCAACTTCTCCGGTGTAACAGCCTCGAGGGGCTGAATGGCCTCTTCCTGTTCCTGTATAACAGGCTCGAGGGGCTGGATAGCTCCTTCCTGTTCCTGTATAACAGGCTCGAGTGGCTGAATGGCCTGCTCCTGTTCCTGTGTCACAAGCTCGAGGGGCTGTATGGCCACCTCCTGTTCTTGCGTAACAGGCTCGAGGGGCTGAATGGCCTCCACGTGTTGCTGTGTATCAGGCTCAGCGGCTGAATGGCATCCTGCTGTTCCTGTGTAACAGGCTCTAGGGGATGAATGGCCTCCTCCTCTTCCTGAGTAGCAGTCTCGAGGAGTTGATTGGGCCACCTCCTGTTCCGGTGTAACAGGCTCGAGAGGCTGTATGGGCCTCCTCTTTTTCCTGTGTAACATGTTAGACGGGCTGAATGGCTTCCTCCTTTTCCTGTGTAACTTGTTCGAAGGGCTGAATGGCCTCCTCCTGTTGTTTTGTAAGAGGCTAGAAGTGCTGAATGGCCTCCTCCTGTTCCTGTTTAACAGGCTTGAGGCATTGAATGGCCTCCTCCTGTTCCTGTGTGACATGCTCGAGGGGCTGAATGGCTTCCTTCTGTTACTGTGTAACAGGCTCGAGGGGCTGGATGGCCTCCTCCTGTTCCTGTGTAACAGGTTCGAGGGGGTGAATGCCCCCCCCGTGTTCATAATGCAATAGGCTGAAGGTAATGAACAGCCTCCTCCTTTTCCTGTGGAACAGGCTCGAGGGGCTGAATGGCCTCCTCCTGTTCCTGTGCAACAGGCTCGAGGGGATGAATGGACTCCTACAGTTCCTGTGTAACAGGCTCGAGGGGCTGAATGGCCTCCTACTGTTCCTGTGTAACAGGCTCGAGGGGCTGAATGGCCTCCTCCTGAACCTGTTTATCAGGCTCGAGGGGCTGAATGGCCTCCTCCTATTCCTGTGTAACAGGCTTGAGGGGCTGAATGGCCTGCTCCTGTTCCTGTGTAACAGGCTCGAGGGGCTGAATGGCCTCCTCCTGTTCCTGTGTAACAGACTCGAGGGGCTGAATGGCCTCCTCCTGTTCCTGTGTAACTGGCTCGATGGATTGAATGGTCTCCTCCTGCTCCTGTTAACAGTCTCGAAGGGCTGAATGGCTTCCAGCTTCTCCGGTGTAACAGACTCAAGGGGCTCAATGGCCTCTTCCTGTTCCTGTGCAACAGGCTCGAGGGGCTGAATAGTCTCTTGCTGTTCCTGTATAACAGGCTCGAGTGGCTGAATGGCCTGCTCCTGTTCCTGTGCAACAAGCTCGAGGGGCTGAATGGCCTCCTCCTGTTCCTGTCTAACAGACTCGAGGGGCTGAATGACCTCCACGTGTTGCTGTGTATCAGGCTCAAGGGGCTGAATGGCCTCCTGCTGTTCCTGTGTAACAAGCTCGAGGGGATGAATGGCCTCCTCCTCTTCCTGAGTAGCAGTCTCGAGGAGCTGAATGGCCACCTGCTGTTCTTTTGTCGCAGGTTCGAGGGGCTGAATGGCCTCCTCCTGTTCCTGTGTAACAGGCTCGAGTGGCTGAATGGCCTCCTCCTGTTCCTGTGTAACAGGCTCGAGTGGCTGAATGGCCTCCTCCTGTTCCGGTGTAACAAGCTCGAGAGGCTGAATGGCCTCCTCCTGTTCCTGAGCAGCAGTCTCGAGTGGCTGAATGGCCTCCTCCTGTTCCTGTGCAACAGGCTCGAGAGTTTGAATGGGCCACCCCCTGTTCCTGTGTAACAGGCTCGAGAGGCTGAATGGCCTCCTCCTGTTGTTTTGTAAGAGGCTAGAGGTGCTGAATGGCCTCCTCCTGTTCCTGTGTAACAGGCTCGAGGGATTGAATGGCCTCCTCCTGTTCCTGTGTGACATGCTCGAGGGGCTGAATGGCTTCCTTCTGTTACTGTGTAACAGGCTCGAGGGGCTGAATGTCCTCCTCCTTTTCCTGTGTAACAGGCTCGAGGGGTTGAATGGCGCCCCCTGTTCATAATGCAATAGGCTGAAGGTTATGAATAGCCTCCTCCTTTTCCTGTGTAACAGGCTCGAGGGGCTAAACGGCCTCCTCCTGTTCCTGTATAACAGGCTCGAGAGGCTGAATGGCCTCCTCCTGTTCTTTTGTAGGAGGCTCGAGGGGCTGAATGGCCTCCTCCTGTTCCTGTGTAACATGTTCGACGGGCTGAATGGCTTCCTCCTTTTCCTATGTAACATGTTCGAAGGGCTGAATGGCCTCCTCCTGTTGTTTTGTAAGAGGCTAGAGGGGCTGAATGGCCTCCTCTTGTTCCTGTGTAACAGGCTCGAGGGATTGAATGGCCTACTCCTGTTCCTGTGTGACATGCTCGAGGGGCTGAACGGCCTCCTGCTGTCCCTGTGCAACAGGCTCAAGGGGCTGAATGGCCTCCACCTGTTCCTGTGTAACAGGATCGAGGGGCTGAATGGCCGCCTCCTGTACCTGAGCAGCAGTCTCGAGAGGCTGAATGGCCTCCTCCTGTTCCTGTGTAACATGCTCGAGGGGATGAATGGCCTTGTCCTGTGTATCAGACTCGAGTGGCTGAATGGCCTCCTCCTGTTCCTGTTAACAGACTCGAGGGGCTGAATGGCCTCCTCCTGTTCCTGTGTAACTGGCTCGATGGATTGAATGGTCTCCTCCTGCTCCTGTTAACAGTCTCGAAGGGCTGAATGGCTTCCAACTGCTCCGGTGTAACAGACTCGAGGGGCTGAATGGCCTCTTCCTGTTCCTGTGTAACAGGATCGAGGGACTGAATGGCCTCCTCCTGTACCTGAGCAGCAGTCTCGAGAGGCTGAATGGCCTCCTCCTGTTCCTGTGTAACATGCTCGAGGGGATGAATGGCCTCGTCCTGTGTATCAGGCTCGAGTGGCTGAATGGCCTCCTCCTGTTCCTGTGTAACTGGCTCGATGGATTGAATGGTCTCCTCCTGCTCCTGTTAACAGTCTCGAAGGGCTGAATGGCTTCCAACTGCTCCGGTGTAACAGACTCGAGGGGCTGGATAGCCCCTTCCTGTTCCTGTATAACAGGCTCGAGTGGCTGAATGGCCTGCTCCTGTTCCTGTGCAATAAGCTCGAGGGGCTGAATGGCCTCCTCCTGTTCCTGTGTAACAGGCTCGAAGGGCTGAATGGCCTACACGTGTTGCTGTGTATCAGGCTCAAGGGGCTGAATGGCCTCCTGCTGTTCCTGTGTAACAGCCTCGAGGGGATGAATGGCCTCCTCCTCTTCCTGTGTAACAGGCTCGAGGGGATGAATGGCCTCCTCCTCTTCCTGAGCAGCAGTCTCGAGGAGCTGAATGGCCACCTGCTGTTCCTGAGTAATAGCCTTGAGTGGCTGAATGGCCTCCTCCTGTTCCTGTGTAACAGGCTCGAGGGTTTGAATGGGCCACCTCATGTTCCGGTGTAACAGGCTCGAGAGGCTGTATGGGCCTCCTCTTTTTCCTGTGTAACAGGCTCAAGGGACTGAATAGCCTTTCCTGTTCCTCTGCAACAGGTTCGAGGGGGTGAATGGCCCTCCCCTGTTCATAATGCGATAGGCTGAAGGTTATGAATAGTCTCCTCCTTTTCCTGTGTAACAGGCTCGAGGGGCTAAATGGCCTCCTCCTGTTCCAGTATAACAAGCTCGAGGGGCTGAATGGCCTCCTCCTGTTCCTGAGCAGCAGTCTCGAGTAGCTGAATGGCCACCTCCTGTTCTTGAGTAATAGCCTCGAGTGGCTGAATGGCCTCCTCCTGTTCCTGTGTAACAGGCTCGAGAGGCTGTATGGGCATCCTCCTGTTCCTGTGTAACATGTTAGACGGGCTGAATGGCTTCCTCCTTTTCCTATGTAACATGTTCGAAGGGCTGAATGGCCTCCTCCTGTTGTTTTGTCAGAGGCTCGAGGGGCTGAATGGCCTCCTCCTGTTCGTGTGTAACAGGCTCGATGGATTGAATGGCCTCCTCCTGTTCCTGTGTGACAGGCTCGAGGGGCTGAACGGCCTCCTGCTGCCCCTGTGCAACAGGCTCAAGGGGCTGAATGGCCTCCACCTGTTCCTGTGTAACAGGATCGAGGGGTTGAATGGCCTCCTCCTGTTCCTGAGCAGCAGTCTCGAGTAGCTGAATGGCCACCTCCTGTTCTTGTGTAGCCGGCTCGAGGGGCTGAATGGCCTCCTCCTGTTCCTCAGCAGCAGTCTCGAGTAGCTGAATGGCCAGCTCCTGTTCTTGTGTAGCAGGCTCGAGGGGCTGAATGGCCTCCTCCTGTTCCTGAGTAATAGCCTCGAGTGGCTGAATGGCCTCCTCCTGTTCCTGTGCAACAGGCTCGAGAGGCTGAATGGCCTCCTCCTGTTGTTTTGTAAGAGGCTAGAGGGGCTGAATGGCCTCCTCCTGTTGCTGTGTAACAGGCTCGAGGGATTGAATGGCATCCTCCTGTTCCTGTGTGACAGGCTCAAGGGGCTGAATGGCCTCCACCTGTTCCTATGCAACAGGATCGAGGGGCTGAATGGCCTCTTGCTGTTCGTGTATGAGAGGCTCGAGGGGCTGGATAGCCTCTTCCTTTTCCTGTATTACAACCTCGAGTGGCTGAATGGCCTCCTCCTGTTCCTGTGTATCAGGCTCGAGGGTCTGAATGGCCTCCTCCTGTTCCTGTGTAACAGGCTCGAGGGGCTGAATGGCCTCCTCCTGTTCCTGTGTAACAGGCTCGAGTGGCTGAATGGCCTCCTGCTGTTCCTGTTAACAGACTCGAGGGGTTGAATGGGCCTCCTCCTGTTCCTGTGTAACAGGCTCGAGAGGCTGAATGGGCCTCCTCCTGTTCCTGTGTAACATGTTAGACGGGCTGAATGGCTTCCTCCTTTTCCTATGTAACATGTTCGAGGGTCTGAATGGCCTCCTCCTGTTGTTTTGTAAGAGGCTAGAGGGGCTGAATGTCCTCCTCCTGTTCCTGTGTAACAGGCTCGAGGGATTGAATGGCCTCCTCCTGTTCCTGTGTGACAGGATCGAGGGTTTGAATGGCTTCCTTCTGTTCCTGTGTAACAGGCTCGAGGGGCTGAATGGCCTCCTCCTGTTCCTGTGTAACAGGCTCAAGGGACTGAATGGCCTTTCCTGTTCATGTGTAACAGGCTCGAGGGACTGAATGGCCCCCCCTGTTCATAGTGCAATAGGCTGAAGGTTCTGAATGGCCTCCTCATTTTCCTGTGTAACAGGCTCGAGGGGCTAAACGGCCTCCTCCTGTTCCTGTATAACAGGTCGAGGGGCTGAATGGCCTCCTCCTGTTCTTTTGTAGGAGGCTCGAGGGGCTGAATGGCCTCCTCCTGTTCCTGTGTAACAGGCTCGAGGGACTGAATGGCCTTTCCTGTTCATGTGTAACAGGCTCGAGGGACTGAATGGCCCCCCCCTGTTCATAGTGCAATAGGCTGAAGGTTCTGAATGGCCTCCTCATTTTCCTGTGTAACAGGCTCGAGGGGCTAAACGACCTCCTCCTGTTCCTGTATAACAGGTCGAGGGGCTGAATGGCCTCCTCCTGTTCCTGTATAACAGGTCGAGGGGCTGAATGGCCGCCTCCTGTTCTTTTGTAGGAGGCTCGAGGGGCTGAATGGCCTCCTCCTGTTCCTGTGTAACAGGCTCGAGGGATTGAATTGGGCCCTCCTGTTTTTTTGTAAGGGCCTCGAGGTGCTGAATGGCCTCCTCCTGTTCCTGTGTAACATGCTCGAGGGGATGAATGGCCTCCTCCTGTTCCTCTGTAACAGGCTCGAGGCGCTGAATGGCCTCATCGTGTTCCTGTGCATCAGGCTCGAGTGGCTGAATGACCTCCTGCTGTTCCTGTTAACAGACTCGATGGATTGAATGGTCTCCTCCTGTCCCTGAGTAACAGTCTCAAGGGGCTGAATAGCCATCTGCCGTCATTTCTTTTTCTGCAGCTTGGTTTGAACTTTATTTGTTTTGTCCTATTACACTCCTATGAAGCGCTTGGAAAGTACGTTAACGGCGCTAACTAAATACAACGAGTTGTTGTTCTCGGCACACATGTGGCGACAGAGACGGGAATGGCCTCCTGCCTTGTCGCCTAGTGCAGAGGACCTTCAATCAGGATCCTGTCCGGGTGGGTGTCAAAGATTCCACGGGACTAGCAGAGGGCCCCAGGGACATGTGCCCAGGCCAAATTCTTTCCTTCGGCCAAAAGAGATAAGGGGGCCATTTATTGGGTTGATGTTTGTGGAGCTACCCACAGGGATTGATGGGTTTTACCGCAGTGTGAAGTTATAGCAGTAGAGCTGAGCGCGGCTGTGAGAAAGCTCGGTAATCAATCGCTTGGATAAACATAAAATGTTTAATTTCCCAGTACTGACATCTGTCATTTTGATGAGCGGAAGAATTCATCTCAAAGCCCTGCCTAATATTGGCCGGGAGTTAATTAAAGCTGTAATTCAGGTCTGCGCTTTCTACTGACACTTATAAACCACTTGGACTTCATTCGTTTGTTTTGCGGCATCATCCGAGCAGTGCAATTGATTTGTTGCCTTTCCCTCTCCCTCGCAGCGATCCATTACACTCGCCGCTCCTGTCAGGGCACACGGTGAGCCAGACAATCACAGCCTGGGTGCAGACATCAACAGGGAGTTGTAACGTGCTTGTCCAGAGATAACATGCTGGTTTCAGCCTTGCGGTAAAACCTCATTCTAATTGTATACTCCCGAGGATTAGTAACACAATCAATATCTTCTACTGCGAGCAACAGGAAATTAACGGAGAATTACAGGCAATCTGCGGCACAGAAACAGGCCACACAACACAACAGCACTTCACTGCCGATACTGCAACCTGGAATAACACTCAGCAGGTCAGGCAACATTTGTGGATGGAGAAACAGAGTTAAGGTTTCAGGTCGACGAGCCTTCAGAAACAGGCCATTTGGCCCAACTGGTCTATGCTAGTGTTTACAGCCTCCTTGTATACAAATCAGGGAGACTACAGACAGCAATCAGGAAGGCAAATGGCATGTTGGCCTTTATTGCGAGGGTGTTTGGAGTACAAGAGTAAGGGTGTCTTGCTGCAATTGTGATACTTAAAGGGTTGACGGTGGATAGGCAATGGCAAACATTTAAAGATCACATGGATGAACTTCAGCAATTGTACATCCCTGTCTGGAGTAAAAATAAAACGGGGAAAGTGGCTCAACCGTGGCTAACAAGGGAAATTAAGGATAGTGTTAAATCCAAGGAAGAGGCACATAAATTGGCCAAAAAAAGCAGCAAACCTGAGTACTGGGAGAATTTTATAATTCAGCAGAGGAGGACTAAGGATTTAATTAGGAGGGGGAAAATAAAGTAATAGAAGAAGCTTGCCGGGAACATAAAAACTGACTGCAAAAGCTTCTACAGATATGTGAAGAGAAAAAGATTAGTGAAGACAAACATAGGTCCCTTGCAGTCAGAATCAGGTGAATTTATAATGGGGAGCAAAGAAATGGCGAACCAATTGAACAAATACTTCGGTTCTGTCTTCACGAAGGAAGACACAAATAACCTTCCAGAAATACTAGGGGACCGAGGGTCTCGTGAGAAGGAGGAACTGAAGGAAATCCTTATTAGGTGGGAAACTGTGTTAGGGAAATTGATAGGATTAAAGGCCGATAAATCCCCGGGGCCTGATAGTCTGCATTAGAGTATTAAAGAAGTAGCCCTAGAAACAGTGGATGCATTGGTGATCATTTTCCAACAGTCTATCGACTCTGGATCAGTTCCTATAGACTGGAGGGTAGCTAATGTAACACCACTTGTTAAAAAGGAGGGAGGGAGAAAACAGATAATTATAGACCGGTTAGCCTGACAACAGTAGTGGGGAAAATGTTGGAATCAATTATTAAAGATGAAATAGCAGCACATTTGGAAAGCAGTGACAGGATCAGTTCAAGTCAGCATGGATTTATGAAAGGGAAATCCTGCTTGACTAATCTTCTAGAATTTTTTGAGGATCTGTACAAACAGTCCATTTTGATAATGTTTCATCCCTTGTTAAACTGACAGCATTGAAATTGAGACGTGGGTTACTTGCATTTAGAGGGAAAGGAGAATGAAACTTTTCTGAACGGTTCTCTTACCGTTACAGACATCAAACAGTGAGATGTGCTTAACTCTATTTGGACAAGGGAGAACCAGTGGATGTAGTTTATTTGGACTTTCAAAAGGATTTTGACAAGGTCCCGCAGAAGAGATTGGTGTGCAAAATTAAAGCACATGGTATTGGGGGTAATGTACTGACGTGGATAGAGAAGATGTTGGCAGACAGGAAGCAGAGAGTCGGATAAACGGGTCCTTTTCAGAATGGCAGGCAGTGACTAGTGGGGTGCCGCAGGGCTCAGTGCTGGGACTCTAGCTCTTTTACAATATACATTAATGATTTGGATGAAGAAATTGAGTGTAATATCTCCAAGTTTGCGGATGACACTAAACTGGGTGGCGGTGTGAGTTGTGAGGAGGATGCTAAGAGGCTGCAGGGTGACTTGGACAGGTTAGGTGAGTGGGCAAATGCATGGCAGATGCAGTATAATGTGGATAAATATGAGGTTATCCACTTTGGGGGCAAAAACACGAAGGCAGAATATTATCTGAATGGTGGCAGATTAGGAAAAGGGGAGGTGCAATGAGACCTGGGTGTCGTGGTTCATCAGTCATTGAAAGTTGGCATACAGGTACAGCAGGCGGTGAAGAAGGCAAATGGTATGTTGGTCTTCATAGCTAGGGGATTTGAGTATAGGAGCAGGGAGGTCTTACTGCAATTGTACAGGACCTTCGTGAGGCCTCACCTGGAATATTGTGTTCAGTTTTGGTCTCCTAATCTGAAGATGGACGTTCTTGCTATTGAGGGAGTGCAGCGAAGGTTCACCAGACTGATTCCCGGGATGGCGGGACTGACATATGAGGAGAGACTGGATCGACTGGGCCTGTATTCACTGGAGTTTAAAAGGATGAGAGGGGATCTCATAGAAACATATAAAATTCTGACGGGACTGGACAGGTTAGCTGCAGAAAGAATGTTCTCGATATTGGGGAAATCCAGAACCAGGGGACACAGTGTAAGGATAAGGGGTAAGCCATTTAGGACTGAGATGAGGAGAAACTTCTTCACTCAGACAGTTGTTAACCTGTGGAATTCCCTGCCGCAGAGAGTCATTGATGCCAGTTCATTGGATATGTTCAAGAGGGAGTTAGATATGGCCCTTACGGCTAAAGGGATCAAGGGGTATGGAGAGAAAGCAGGAAAGGGGTACTGAGGGAATGATCAGCCATGATCTTATTGAATGGTGGTGCAGGCTCGAAGGGCTGAATGGCCTACTCCTGCACCTATTGTCTATGTTTCTATGTTTCTATGTACAGGGCTTTGGTGAGACCACACCGGGAGTATTGTGCACAGTTTTGGTCTCGACCTAAGGAAGGATACACATGCCTTAGGCGGGTATACCAAATGTTCACTTGACTGTTTCCTGGGATGAGAGGGTTGTCCTAGGAGAAGAGATTGAGTAGCATGGGCCTATATCTCTTCCCCCCCTTCTCCTGTATCCCACTATTCCCCCTTCTCCCGTATCCCACTATTTCCCCTTCTCCTGTATCCCATTATTCCCCCTTCTCCTAAATCCCACTATTCCCCCTTCTCCTGTATCCCACTATTCCCCCTTCTCCTGTATCCCACTATTCCCCCTTCTCCTGTATCCCACTATTCCCCCAGCTCCTGTACCCCCCTATTCCTGTCTCCCTCATGTATGCATCAATTCTTCCCTTCAATGCATCAATGCTCTCGGCTTCACCTGCTCCGTGTGGCAGTGAGTTCCACAGTCCGATCATTCTCTGTGTAAAGAAGCTCCTCCTAAATTCTTTATTGGAGCTGTTAGTGACTATCTTATATGTAGCCCGCTTGTCCAAGACTCACCCGCAAGTGGAACTATTTTCCCCACATCCACCCTATATAACCCCACTTTTTAAAAAAGGAGGGAGAGAGAAAACAGGGAATTACAGCCTGACATCGGTAGTGGGTAAAATGATGGAATCAATTATTAAGGATGTCATAGCAGCACATTTGGAAAGAGGTGACATGATAGGTCCAAGTCAGCATGGATTTGTGAAAGGGAAATCATGCTTGACAAATCTTCTGGAATTTTTTGAGGATGTTTCCAGTAGAGTGGACAAGGGAGAACCAGTTGATGTGGTGTATTTGAACTTGCAGAAGGCTTTCGACAAGGTCCCTCACAAGAGATTAATGTGCAAAGTTAAAACACATGGGATTGGGGGTAGTGTGCTGACCTGGATTGAGAACTGGTTGGCAGACAGGAAGCAAAGAGTAGGAGTAAATGGGTACTTTTCAGAATGGCAGGCAGTGACTAGTGGGGTACCGCAGGGTTCTGTGCTGGGGCCCCAGCTGTTTACATTGTACATTAATGATTTAGACGAGGAGATTAAATGTAGTATCTCCAAATTCGCGGATGACACTAAGTTAGGTGGCAGTGTGAGCTGCGAGGAGGATGCTATGAGGTTGCAGAGTGACTTGGATAGGTTAGGTGAATGGGCAAATGCATGGCAGATAAAGTATAATGTGGATAAATGTGAGGTTATCCACTTTGGTGGTAAAAACAGAGAGACAGACTATTATCTGAATGATGACAGATTAGGAAAAGGGGAGGTGCAACGAGACCTGGGTGTCATGGTACATCAGTCATTGAAGGTTGGCATGCAGGTACAGCAGGCGGTTAAGAAAGCAAATGGCATGTTGGCCTTCATAGCGAGGGGATTTGAGTACAGGGGCAGGGAGGTGTTGCTACAGTTGTACAGGGCCTTGGTGAGGCCACACCTGGAGTATTGTGTACAGTTTTGTTTTCCTAACTTGAGGAAGGACATTCTTGCTATTGAGGGAGTGCAGCAAAGGTTCACCAGACTGATTCTTGGGATGGCGGGACTGACCTATCAAGAAAGACTGAATCAACTGGGCTTGTATTCACTGGAGTTCAGAAGAATGAGAGGGGATCTCATAGAAACGTTTAAAATTCTGACGGGTTTAGACAGGTTCGATGCAGGAAGAATGTTCCCAATGTTGGGGAAGTCCAGAACCAGGGGTCACAGTCTAAGGACATGGGGAAAGCCATTTAGGACCGAGATGAGGAGAAACTTCTTCACCCAGAGAGTGGTGAACCTGTGGAATTCTCTACCACAGAAAGTTGTTGAGGTCAATTCACTAAATATATTCAAAAAGGAGTTAGATGTAGGCCTTACTACTAGAGGGATCAAGGGGTATGGCGAGAAAGCAGGAATGGGGTACTGAAGTTGCATGTTCAGTCATGAACTCATTGAATGGCGGTGTAGGCTCGAAGAGCCGAATGGCCTACTCCTGCACCTATTTTCTATGTTTCTATCCAACCCTTAACCATTTGAATGAGCTCTATCAGGTCATCCTCAGCTTTCTGTTCTTCAGAGAAAGGAAGCCAGCCTGCTCTATCTATCCGAAATGTTGCATCCTCTCAATTCTAGTAACATCCATTAAAATCTTTTCTTCACATTTTCCAGTGGTTCAATCCCCTTTTTTTAGCCTCCCTGACTCCCTCCAAGGCCTCAGTTGGTGAGTTTTCTGTCTCTTGGGAGGCCACTGAGCCCTATCAACCACGAGAGTTGATCCATGGCGTGTATGGTTCGCTGATGTCACAGGCATTCAAATTTACCGAGGTATCTACGGGCTAAATGGGAACATGAATTCCTGCTCAGTATCATGCACCAACCGATCAAAAATCAATACAGCAGCTCAAGATGTCCCAAAGCACGTTACACACAGTGAAGTACTGTTAGATATGTAGTCATTGTTGTAATGTAGGAACACAGCAGCCAATTTGCACACAGCAAGCTCCAACAAACAGCAACGAGATAAATTATCTGTTTTTGGTGATGTTGGTTGAGGGATAAATATTGGGCTGGACACCGGGGAGAACTCCCCTATTCTTCATTGAATAACGTTATGGGATCATTTACATCCACCTGAGAGGGCACATGGGTCTTTGACTTCAGCTCACATCTGAAAGACAGCACCTCTGTAGGGTGTTTGTTTCCCACTCTACCTTGATTCGTAGACCTCGGGAATTACAGGAAAGGACGACACATGACACAAAGTTGAGGCTTAACCCAGTGTTAGTTTTATTACGCAAAGACTAGCGAAAAACTACAGAACTAGACTTCTGAGAGAATTGACTGAAGACATACAATCACCCATCCAGTTCCTAGCTGTAATCGTGGATTGTCGGTTAGTGGTCGTTGGTTCCGTGACCGGATGTCCCTCTTCGATGTTTCCTCTTCTAGTCATTCTCTTCTCTTCTGTTTCTTCCCTGTTCATCTGTTTCTTTTCGTTTGCTCCGTGCTGCTCCCAGCTCGTGCATTTTTTTCCATATGATGAATAATCCCCCGCTGAGCTGTGGTTCCCGAATTGATTCGTTGTTTGTGGTAATCCGTTTGACTGACTGCCATGATGGACCTGGATGTTCCCAGTTTTCACACGGAGTCTGCAGGGCAAAAGATAAATCCTCATCTTAAGTACCCCGTTCTTTAAAAATGTACCCCTTGTGGAGTCCTTTTGTTGTTCTGGGTTCTTGCCGACTTGGAGTCTCCAGAGAGAATTTTTTTCTCCCTACAGCCAATCAATCCACGGGCTCCTCTGTGGGATTTTATGAATTTTATCAAACCCATTGTTTCTATGCATAAACATATCTGACTCTCGACTGCAGAGATTGTTTATAATTGGTGATGAGTCACCTCCTGCCCGAGACTGGCGCCCTTTTCTCCCTTTGTCCAGTCAATCCCAAAAGCTTGTATGAAATAATTTTTAATTTGTGGCCTCTTCCTGGGCCTTCTGTAAAAGTGTGGAATCCTTTCACCTCCAAAGGTACACCTCCCACAGTACTACATTAGAGTCTTAACATCGATTATGTGCTCAACTCTCTGAGGGAGACTTGAACCCATGACCTTCTGATTCAGAACGAAAGTGCTACCCCTGAGTCACAACTGACACGGGCCAAGCTGAGGAATGATGTGGCTGGGAATTGAACAAACACATTTAACAATGTGTGAGCATGAGACCTGCCAGGACAGGAACAGCACAGGTTAGATACAGGAGAAGGTTCACACTGAACTGTCCCATCAAACACTGCAGCTCTCCATGGTCTCAGATAATCCCTAATAAATTCAATCAACTCACATTTAATCGCAGACTGATTCAGAGAATCATCCTACAAACCAAACATCACCACCAGTCCCAAACCTCACACAGACAAAACCACGGTCCCTGCAAAGTCCCCGGAAAAATCCCACACATTCGCCAGACACTCCCCGAACACTCCCAAGACACCCCCGCCATACACTCCCCACACACTCCCCACACAACCCTGTACATACCACACATACTCCCCACAAAATTCCCACACAGCCCCCGTACATACCCCACACACTCCCCACAAAATCCCCACACACCCCCCGCACATACCCCACACACTCCCCGTACACTCCCCGTACACTCCCCGTACATACCCCACACACTCCCCGTACACTCCACACACACTCCCCACACAACCCCATACGTACCCCACACACTCCCCACAAAATCCACACACAACCCCGTACATACCCCACACACCCCCCGCACACTCCCGGTACATCTCCCACACACTCCCCACACACTCACCATACATACCCGACACACTCCCCGTACATAACCCCACACAATTCCCACACACTCCCTGTACATACCCCACACAATCCCCACAAAATCCCCACACACTCCCCAGACACTCCCCGTACACTCCGCACATCCCCCATACATATGCCACACACTCCTCACACACTCCCCATATACCCACCGTACACTCCCCACACACTCCCCACACAACACCGTACATACCCCATACACTCCACGCACACACCGCTCACACTCCCCACACACTCCGCATCCACTCCCCGCACACTCCCCGCATACTCCCCGTACATACCCCACACACTCCCCGTACATACCCCACATACTCCCCACACACTCCCTGAACATACCCCACACACTCCCCACACACTACCCGTACATACCCCACACACTAGGCACACACTCCACACACACTCCCTGAACATACCCCACACACTCCCCACACACTCCCTGAACATACCCCACACACACCCCACACACTCCCCGCACACACCCCGCACATTCCCCAAACACTCCCCACACACTCCCCGTAAATACCCCACACACTCCCTGCACACTCCCCACATACTCCCCGCACACTCCCCGCACACTCCCCGCACACACCCCGCACATTCCCCAAACACTCCGCACACACTCCCCACACACACCCCACATACTCCCCGCACACTCCCCATACACTCCCCATAGATATCCCACACACACCCCACACACTCCCCATACAGACCCCACATGCTCCCCACACACACGCCGCATACATACTCCACAAACTCCCCACACGCTCCCCACACACGCTCCCCGTATATAACCAAAACACTCCCCGCACACTTCCCGCACATTCCCCGCACACACTCCCCACACACTGCCCACACATTCCCCATACACTCCCCATACATACCCCACTCACTCCCCGTATACTCCCCGTATACTCCCCACACACTCCCCGCACACTCCCTGCACACTCTCCACACAATCCCCATACACTCCCCGTACATACCCCACACACTCACCGTACATACCCTACACATTCCCCGCACATTCCCTACACACTGCCCGTACATACCCCACACACTCCCCACATGCTCGCCACACGCTCCCCCCACACTCTCCACACGCTCCCCCCACACTCCCCGTACATACCCCACACACTCCCCATACATACCCCACACACTCCCCACATACTCCCCGTACATACCCCACATACTCCCCACACACTCGCCGCACACTACCACATACTCCCCGCACATTCCCCGCACATACCCCACACACTCCCCACATACTCCCCGAATATGCCACAAACACTCGCGACACACTCCCCGGATACACCTCACACACCCCCCACGCACTCCCCGGCCACTCCCGCACACTCCCCGTACACTCCCCGTACACTCCCCGCACACTCCCCGCACACTCCCCATACACACCCCGCACACTCCTCACGCACTCCTCACACACTCCCCACAGACTCCCCGTACATACCTCACACATTCCCCATATATACCCCACAAACTCCCCATACACTCCCCGTACATACCCCATACACTCCCCGTACATACCCCACACACTCCCCACATGCTCCCCCCACACTCCCCACACGATCCCCCCACACTCCCCACACACTCCCCACATGCTCCCTCCACACTCCTCACACACTTCCCGTACATACCCCATATACTCCCCACGCATTCTCCACCTAATCCCCACACTCTACCCGTACATATTCCACACACTGCGCACACTAACCGTACACTTCCCACACACTCCCCGCACACTACCCGTACACACGCCGCACACTCCTCACGCACTCCTCACACACTCCCCACAGACTCCCCGTACATACCTCACACACTCCCCATATATATCCCACAAACTCCCCATACACTCCCCATACATACCCCATACACTCCCCGTACATACCCCACACACTCCCCACATGCTCCCCCTACACTCCCCACACGCTCCCCCCACACTCCCCACACGCTCCCCCCACACTCCCCACACACTCCCCGTACATACCTCACACACTCCCCATATATACCCTACACACTCTCCATACACTCCCCGCACATTCCCCGCACACTTCCCGTACATACCCCATATACTCCCCGCGCATTCTCCACCCAATCCCCACACTCTACCCGTACATATTCCACACACTGCGCACACTCCCTGTACACTTCCCACACATTCCCCACACACTCCCCGCACACTCCCTGTAAATAATCCACACACTCCCCACACACTCACCGCACATACACCACACACTCCCCACACATTCCCAATACATACCCCACATACTCCCCACACACTCCTCACACACTCCTCACACACTCCCCACACACTCCTTACACACTCCCCACGCAATCACCGCACACTCCCCGCACACTCCCCGTACACTCCCCGTACATACACCACACACTCCCCACACACTCAGCGTACATACACCACACACTCCACACACACTCCCCGTACATACCCCACACACTCCCCACACACTCCCCGCACACTCCCTGTACATACCCCACACACTCCCCACACACTCACCGTACATACACCACACACTCCCCACACATTCTCCGTACATACCCCACATACCCCACAAACTCCCCACACGCTCCCCACACACTCCCCGTATATACCCAACACACTCCCCGCACACTTCCCGCACATTCCCCGCACACACTCCCCACACACTGCCCACACATTCCCCACACACTCCCCACACACTCCCCTCACACTCCCCACAAACTCCCCACACACTCCCCACAGTCTACCCCTACATACCCCACACACTCCCCGAATATGCCACACACACCCGCGACACACTCCCCGGATACACCTCACATACCCCCCAAGCACTCCCCGCCCACTCCCCGTACACTACCCGCACACTCCCCATACACACCCCGCACACTCCTCACGCACTCCTCACACACTCCCCACAGACTCCCCGTACATACCTCACACACTCCCCATATATACCCCACACAATCCCCATACACTCCCCGTACATACCCCATACACTCCCCACATGCTCCCCCCACACTCCCCACACGCTCCCCACACACTTCCCGTACATACCTCACACACTCCCCATATATACCCCACACACTCTCCATACACTCCCCGCACATTCCCCGCACACTCCCCGTACATAACCCGCACACTCCCCGCACATTCCCTGCACACTCCCCACACACTCCCCACACACTCCCCACATGCTCCCTCCACACTCCTCACACACTTCCCGTACATACCCCATATACTCCCTGCGCATTCTCCACACAATCTCCACACTCTACCCGTACATATTCCACACACTGCGCACACTCCCCGTACACTTCCCACACACTCCCCACATACTCCCCGCACACTCCCTGTACATACACCACACACTCACCGTACATACACCACACACTCCCCACACATTCCCCGTACATACCCCACATACCCCACATACTCCCCACACACTCCTCACACTCTCCCCACACACTCACCACGCAATCCCCGCACACTCCCCGCACACTCCCCGTACACTCCCCGCACACTAACCGCACACTCCCCGTACATACACCACACACTCCCCATACATACACCACACACTCCACACACACTCCCCGTACATACCCCACACACTCCCCACACACACCCCACACACTCCCCACACACTCCCCACCCACTCCCCGCACATCCCCGCACACTCCCCACACACTCCACGCACACTCCCCACGCACTCCCCGCACACTCCCCGCACACTCCCCACCCAATCCCCACACTCTCCCCGTACATATTCCACACACTGCGCACACTCCCCACGCACTCCCCGCACACTCCACGCACACTCCCCGCAAACTCTCCATACATACCCTGCACACTCCCCGTACACTCCCCGTACACTCCCCGTACATTCCCCACACACTCCCCACATAATCCCCGCACACTCCCCGCACACTCCCCACACAGTCCCCGTACATATCACACACTCCCCACACACTCCCCATACATACACCACACAATCCCCACATGCTCCCCCCACACTGCTCACACACTCCCCGTACATACCCCACATACTCCCCACGCACTCCCCACACTCTCGCCACACACTCCCCACCCAATCCCCATACTCTTCCCGTACATACACCACACACTCCCCACACATTCCCCGTACATACCCCACATACCCCACACACTTCCCACACACTCCTCACACACTCCCCACACACTCCCCACGCAATCCCCGCGCACTCCCCGCACACTCCCCGTACACTCCCCGTACACTCCCCAAACACTCCCCGTACATACGCCACATATTCCACACACACTGCGCACACTCCCCGCACACGAACCACACACTCCCCGTACATACACCACACACTCCCCACACACTCCCCGTACATAACCCACACACTCCCCACACACTCCCTGTACATACCACACACACTCCCCACACACTACCCACACGCTCCCCACATACTCCCCACATACTCCCCATACACTCCCCGTAAATACCACACGCACTCCCCACACGCTCCCCACATACTCCCCACATACTCCCTATACACTCCCCGTACATACCACACACACTACCCACACGCTCCCCACATACTCCCCATACACTCCCCGCGCACTCCCCGCACACTCCCCGCCCATTTCACGCACACTGCCCGCACACTCTCCACATTCTCCCCACATTCTCCCTACACACTCCCCACACACGCCCCAAACACACCCCACACACTTCCCACAAACACCCCACACACACCACACACACTCTACGCACACTCTACGCACACTCCCCACGCACTCACCACACACTCCCCACGCACTCCCCACACATTCCACGCACACTCCCCACACACTCCCTACATACTCCCCGCACACTCCCTGTACATACACCACACACTCACCGTACATACACCACACACTCCCCACACATTCCCCGTACATACCCCACATACCCCACATACTCCCCACACACTCCTCACACTCTCCCCACACACTCCCCACACACTCACCACGCAATCCCCGCGCACTCCCCGCACACTTCCCGTACACTACCCGCACACTAACCGCACACTCCCCGTACATACACCACACACTCCCCACACATACACCACACACTCCACACACACTCCCCGTACATACCCCACACACTCCCCACACACACCCCACACACTCCCCACACATCCCCGCACACTCCCCGCACACACTACGCACACTCCCCACCCACTCCCCGCACACTCCCCGCACACTCCCCGCACACTCCCCACCCAATCCCCACACTCTCCCCGTACATATTCCACACACTGCGCACACTCCCCACGCACTCCCCGCACACTCCACGCACACTCCCCGCAAACTCTCCATACATACCCTGCACACTCCCCGTACACTCCCCGTACACTCCCCGTACATTCCCCACACACTCCCCACATAATCCCCGCACACTCCCCGCACACTCCCCACACACTCCCCGTACATATCACACACTCCCCACACACTCCCCATACATACACCACACAATCCCCACATGCTCCCCCCACACTCCCCACACACTCCCCGTACATAACCCACACACTCCCCACACACTCCCTGTACATACCACACACACTCCCCACACCCTACCCACACGCTCCCCACATACTCCCCACATACTCCCCATACACTCCCCGTAAATACCACACACACTCCCCACACACTACCCACACACTCCCCACATACTCCCCACATACTCCCTATACACTCCCCGTACATACCACACACACTACCCACACGCTCCCCACATACTCCCCATACACTCCCCGCGCACTCCCCGCATACTCCCCGCCCATTTCACGCACACTGCCCGCACACTCTCCACATTCTCCCCACATTCTCCCCACACACTCCCCACACACGCCCCAAACACACCCCACACACTTCCCACAAACACCCCACACACACCACACACACTCTACGCACACTCTACGCACACTCCCCACGCACTCACCACACACTCCCCACGCACTCCCCACACATTCCACGCACACTCCCCACGCACTCCCCACATTCTCCCCACATACTCCCCACACACTCCCCGCACACTCCCCATACATCCTCCACAAACTCCCCACACGCTCCCCACACACACTCCCCGTACATACTCCACACACTCCCCACACGCTCCCCACACACTCCCCGTATATACCCAACACACTCCCCGCACACTTCCCGCACATTCCCCACACACTCCCCACACACTCCCCTCACACTCCCCACACTCTACCCCTACATACCCCACTCACTCCCCGAATATGCCACACACACTCACGACACACTCCCCGGATACACCTCACACACCCCCCACGCACTCCCCGGCCACTCCCCGTACACTCCCCGCGCACTCCCCGTACACTCCCCGCACACTCCCCATACACACCCTGCACACTCCTCACGCTCACCTCACACACTCCCCACAGACTCCCCGTACATACCTCACACACTCCCCATATATACCCCACACACTCCCCACACACTCCCCGTACATACCCCATACTCTCCCCGTACATACCCCACACACTCCCCATACACTCCCCGCACATTCCCCGCACACACCCCGTACATACACCGCACACTCTCTGCACATTCCCCGCACACTCCCCACACACTCCCCACATGCTCCCTCCACACTCCTCACACACTTCCCGTACATACCCCATATACTCCCCGACCATTCTCCACACAATCCTCACACTCTACCTGTACATATTCCACACACTGCGCACACTCCCCGTACACTTCCCACACACTCCCCGCACACTCTCTGTACATACCCCACACACTCCCCACACACTCACCATACATACACTACACACTCACCGTACATACACCACACACTCCCCACACATTCCCCGTACATACCCCACATACTCCCCACACATTCCTCACACACTCCCCACACACTCCCCACGCAATCCCCGCGCACTCCCCGCACACTCCCCGTACACTCCCCGCACACTAACCGCACACTCCCCGTACATACACCACACACTCCCCACATGCTCACCGTACATACACCACACACTTCACACACACTCCCCGTACATACCCCACACACTCCCCACACACACCCCACACACTCCCCGTATATAACCCACAGACTCCCCACACACACCCCACACACTCCCCGTACATAACCCACACACTCCCCACACACACCCCGTACATACCCCACACACTCCCCACACATACACCACACACTCCCCGTACATACCCCCCACACTTCCCGCACATTCCCCGCACACACTCCCCACACACTGCCCACACTTCCCCACACACACCCCACACACTCCCCTCACACTCCCCACAAACTCCCCACACACTCCCCACAGTCTACCCCTACATACCCCACACACTCCCCGAATATGCCACACACACCCGCGACACACTCCCCGGATACACCTCACATACCCCCCAAGCACTCCCCGCCCACTCCCCGTACACTACCCGCACACTCCCCATACACACCCCGCACACTCCTCACGCACTCCTCACACACTCCCCACAGACTCCCCGTACATACCTCACACACTCCCCATATATACCCCACACAATCCCCATACACTCCCCGTACATACCCCATACACTCCCCACATGCTCCCCCCACACTCCCCACACGCTCCCCACACACTTCCCGTACATACCTCACACACTCCCCATATATACCCCACACACTCTCCATACACTCCCCGCACATTCCCCGCACACTCCCCGTACATAACCCGCACACTCCCCGCACATTCCCTGCACACTCCCCACACACTCCCCACACACTCCCCACATGCTCCCTCCACACTCCTCACACACTTCCCGTACATACCCCATATACTCCCTGCGCATTCTCCACACAATCTCCACACTCTACCCGTACATATTCCACACACTGCGCACACTCCCCGTACACTTCCCACACACTCCCCACATACTCCCCGCACACTCCCTGTACATACACCACACACTCACCGTACATACACCACACACTCCCCACACATTCCCCGTACATACCCCACATACCCCACATACTCCCCACACACTCCCCACACTCTCCCCACACACTCACCACGCAATCCCCGCGCACTCCCCGCACACTCCCCGTACACTCCCCGCACACTAACCGCACACTCCCCGTACATACACCACACACTCCCCATACATACACCACACACTCCACACACACTCCCCGTACATACCCCACACACTCCCCACACACACCCCACACACTCCCCACACACTCCCCACCCACTCCCCGCACATCCCCGCACACTCCCCACACACTCCACGCACACTCCCCACGCACTCCCCGCACACTCCCCACCCAATCCCCACACTCTCCCCGTACATATTCCACACACTGCGCACACTCCCCACGCACTCCCCGCACACTCCACGCACACTCCCCGCAAACTCTCCATACATACCCTGCACACTCCCCGTACACTCCCCGTACACTCCCCGTACATTCCCCACACACTCCCCACATAATCCCCGCACACTCCCCGCACACTCCCCACACAGTCCCCGTACATATCACACACTCCCCACACACTCCCCATACATACACCACACAATCCCCACATGCTCCCCCCACACTGCTCACACACTCCCCGTACATACCCCACATACTCCCCACGCACTCCCCACACTCTCGCCACACACTCCCCACCCAATCCCCATACTCTTCCCGTACATACACCACACACTCCCCACACATTCCCCGTACATACCCCACATACCCCACACACTTCCCACACACTCCTCACACACTCCCCACACACTCCCCACGCAATCCCCGCGCACTCCCCGCACACTCCCCGTACACTCCCCGTACACTCCCCAAACACTCCCCGTACATACGCCACATATTCCACACACACTGCGCACACTCCCCGCACACGAACCACACACTCCCCGTACATACACCACACACTCCCCACACACTCCCCGTACATAACCCACACACTCCCCACACACTCCCTGTACATACCACACACACTCCCCACACACTACCCACACGCTCCCCACATACTCCCCACATACTCCCCATACACTCCCCGTAAATACCACACACACTCCCCACACGCTCCCCACATACTCCCCACATACTCCCTATACACTCCCCGTACATACCACACACACTACCCACACGCTCCCCACATACTCCCCATACACTCCCCGCGCACTCCCCGCACACTCCCCGCCCATTTCACGCACACTGCCCGCACACTCTCCACATTCTCCCCACATTCTCCCTACACACTCCCCACACACGCCCCAAACACACCCCACACACTTCCCACAAACACCCCACACACACCACACACACTCTACGCACACTCTACGCACACTCCCCACGCACTCACCACACACTCCCCACGCACTCCCCACACATTCCACGCACACTCCCCACACACTCCCTACATACTCCCCGCACACTCCCTGTACATACACCACACACTCACCGTACATACACCACACACTCCCCACACATTCCCCGTACATACCCCACATACCCCACATACTCCCCACACACTCCTCACACTCTCCCCACACACTCCCCACACACTCACCACGCAATCCCCGCGCACTCCCCGCACACTTCCCGTACACTACCCGCACACTAACCGCACACTCCCCGTACATACACCACACACTCCCCACACATACACCACACACTCCACACACACTCCCCGTACATACCCCACACACTCCCCACACACACCCCACACACTCCCCACACATCCCCGCACACTCCCCGCACACACTACGCACACTCCCCACCCACTCCCCGCACACTCCCCACGCACTCCCCGCACACTCCACGCACACTCCCCGCAAACTCTCCATACATACCCTGCACACTCCCCGTACACTCCCCGTACACTCCCCGTACATTCCCCACACACTCCCCACATAATCCCCGCACACTCCCCGCACACTCCCCACACACTCCCCGTACATATCACACACTCCCCACACACTCCCCATACATACACCACACAATCCCCACATGCTCCCCCCACACTGCTCACACACTCCCCGTACATACCCCACATACTCCCCACGCACTCCCCACACTCTCGCCACACACTCCCCACCCAATCCCCCCACACTCCCCGTACATATTCCACACACTGCGCACACTCCCCGTACACTTCCCACACACTCCCCGTACATACACCACACACTCCCCACACACTCACCGTACATACACCACACACTCCACACACACTCCCCGTACATACCCCACACACTCCCCACACACTCCCCGCACACTCCCTGTACATACCCCACACACTCCCCACACACTCCCCATACATACACCACACAATCCCCACATGCTCCCCCCACACTGCTCACACACTCCCAGTACATACCCCACATACTCCCCACGCACTCCCCACACTCTCGCCACACACTCCCCACCCAATCCCCATACTCTTCCCGTACATACACCACACACTCCCCACACATTCCCCGTACATACCCCACATACCCCACACACTTCCCACACACTCCTCACACACTCCCCACACACTCCCCACACACTCCCCACGCAATCCCCGCGCACTCCCCGCACACTCCCCGTACACTCCCCAAACACTCCCCGTACATACGCCACATATTCCACACACACTGCGCACACTCCCCGCACACGAACCACACACTCCCCGTACATACACCACACACTCCCCACACACTCCCCGTACATAACCCACACACTCCCCACACACTCCCTGTACATACCACACACACTCCCCACACACTCCCCACACACTTCCCACAAACACCCCACACACACCACACACACTCTACGCACACTCTACGCACACTCCCCACGCACTCACCACACACTCCCCACGCACTCCCCACACATTCCACGCACACTCCCCACACACTCCCCACATACTCCCCGCACACTCCCTGTACATACACCACACACTCACCGTACATACACCACACACTCCCCACACATTCCCCGTACATACCCCACATACCCCACATACTCCCCACACACTCCTCACACTCTCCCCACATACTCCCCACACACTCACCACGCAATCCCCGCGCACTCCCCGCACACTCCCCGTACACTCCCCGCACACTAACCGCACACTCCCCGTACATACACCACACACTCCCCACACATACACCACACACTCCACACACACTCCCCGTACATACCCCACACACTCCCCACACACACCCCACACACTCCCCACACACTCCCCACACATCCCCGCACACTCCCCGCACACTCCACGCACACTCCCCACGCACTCCCCGCACACTCCCCGCACACTCCCCACCCAATCCCCACACTCTCCCCGTACATATTCCACACACTGCGCACACACCCCACGCACTCCCCGCACACTCCACGCACACTCCCCGCAAACTCTCCATACATACCCTGCACACTCCCCGTACACTCCCCGTACATTCCCCACACACTCCCCACATAATCCCCGCACACTCCCCGCACACTCCCCACACACTCCCCGTACATATCACACACTCCCCACACACTCCCCATACATACACCACACAATCCCCACATGCTCCCCCCACACTGCTCACACACTCCCCGTACATACCCCACATACTCCCCACGCACTCCCCACACTCTCGCCACACACTCCCCACCCAATCCCCACACTCTCCCCGTACATATTCCACACACTGCGCACATTCCCCGTACACTTCCCACACACTCCCCGTACATACACCACACACTCCCCACACACTCACCGTACATACACCACACACTCCACACACACTCCCCGTACATACCCCACACACTCCCCACACACTCCCCGCACACTCCCTGTACATACCCCACACACTCCCCACACACTCACCGTACATACACCACACACTCCCCACACATTTCCCGTACATACCCCACATACCCCACACACTTCCCACACACTCCTCACACACTCCCCACACACTCCCCACACACTCCCCATGCAATCCCCGCGCACTCCCCGCACACTCCCCGTACACTCCCCAAACACTCCCCGTACATACGCCACATATTCCACACACACTGCGCACACTCCCCGCACACGAACCACACACTCCCCGTACATACACCACACACTCCCCACACACTCCCCGTACATAACCCACACACTCCCCACACACTCCCTGTACATACCACACACACTCCCCACACCCTACCCACACGCTCCCCACATACTCCCCACATACTCCCCATACACTCCCCGTAAATACCACACACACTCCCCACACACTACCCACACACTCCCCACATACTCCCCACATACTCCCTATACACTCCCCGTACATACCACACACACTACCCACACGCTCCCCACATACTCCCCATACACTCCCCGCGCACTCCCCGCATACTCCCCGCCCATTTCACGCACACTGCCCGCACACTCTCCACATTCTCCCCACATTCTCCCCACACACTCCCCACACACGCCCCAAACACACCCCACACACTTCCCACAAACACCCCACACACACCACACACACTCTACGCACACTCTACGCACACTCCCCACGCACTCACCACACACTCCCCACGCACTCCCCACACATTCCACGCACACTCCCCACGCACTCCCCACATTCTCCCCACATACTCCCCACACACTCCCCGCACACTCCCCATACATCCTCCACAAACTCCCCACACGCTCCCCACACACACTCCCCGTACATACTCCACACACTCCCCACACGCTCCCCACACACTCCCCGTATATACCCAACACACTCCCCGCACACTTCCCGCACATTCCCCACACACTCCCCACACACTCCCCTCACACTCCCCACACTCTACCCCTACATACCCCACTCACTCCCCGAATATGCCACACACACTCACGACACACTCCCCGGATACACCTCACACACCCCCCACGCACTCCCCGGCCACTCCCCGTACACTCCCCGCGCACTCCCCGTACACTCCCCGCACACTCCCCATACACACCCTGCACACTCCTCACGCTCACCTCACACACTCCCCACAGACTCCCCGTACATACCTCACACACTCCCCATATATACCCCACACACTCCCCACACACTCCCCGTACATACCCCATACTCTCCCCGTACATACCCCACACACTCCCCATACACTCCCCGCACATTCCCCGCACACACCCCGTACATACACCGCACACTCTCTGCACATTCCCCGCACACTCCCCACACACTCCCCACATGCTCCCTCCACACTCCTCACACACTTCCCGTACATACCCCATATACTCCCCGACCATTCTCCACACAATCCTCACACTCTACCTGTACATATTCCACACACTGCGCACACTCCCCGTACACTTCCCACACACTCCCCGCACACTCTCTGTACATACCCCACACACTCCCCACACACTCACCATACATACACTACACACTCACCGTACATACACCACACACTCCCCACACATTCCCCGTACATACCCCACATACTCCCCACACATTCCTCACACACTCCCCACACACTCCCCACGCAATCCCCGCGCACTCCCCGCACACTCCCCGTACACTCCCCGCACACTAACCGCACACTCCCCGTACATACACCACACACTCCCCACATGCTCACCGTACATACACCACACACTTCACACACACTCCCCGTACATACCCCACACACTCCCCACACACACCCCACACACTCCCCGTATATAACCCACAGACTCCCCACACACACCCCACACACTCCCCGTACATAACCCACACACTCCCCACACACACCCCGTACATACCCCACACACTCCCCACACATACACCACACACTCCCCGTACATACCCCCCACACTTCCCGCACATTCCCCGCACACACTCCCCACACACTGCCCACACTTCCCCACACACACCCCACACACTCCCCTCACACTCCCCACAAACTCCCCACACACTCCCCACAGTCTACCCCTACATACCCCACACACTCCCCGAATATGCCACACACACCCGCGACACACTCCCCGGATACACCTCACATACCCCCCACGCACTCCCCGTACACTCCCCGCACACTCCCCATACACACCCCGCACACTCCTCACGCACTCCTCACACACTCCCCACAGACTCCCCGTACATACCTCACACACTCCCCATATATACCCCACACAATCCCCATACACTCCCCGTACATACCCCATACACTCCCCGTACATACCCCACAAACTCCCCACATGCTCCCCCCACACTCCCCACATGCTCCCCACACACTCCCCGTACATACCTCACACACTCCCCATATATACCCCACACACTCCCCATACACTCCCCGCACATTCCCCGCACACTCCCCGTACATAACCCGCACACTCCCCGCACATTCCCTGCACACTCCCCACACACTCCCCACACACTCCCCACACGCTCCCTCCACACTCCTCACACACTTCCCGTACATACCCCATATACTCCCTGTGCATTCTCCACACAATCTCCACACTCTACCCGTACATATTCCACACACTGCGCACACTCCCCGTACACTTCCCACACACTCCCCACACACTCCCCGCACACTCCCTGTACATACACCACACACTCACCGTACATACACCACACACTCCCCACACATTCCCCGTACATATCCCACATACCCCACATACTCCCCACACACTCCTCACACTCTCCCCACACACTCCCCACACACTCCCCACGCAATCCCCGCGCACTCCCCGCACACTCCCCGTACACTCCCCGCACACTAACCGCACACTCCCCGTACATACACCACACACTCCCCACACATACCCCACACACTCCACACACACTCCCCGTACATACCCCACACACTCCCCACACACACCCCACACACTCCCCACACACTCCCCACCCACTCCCCGCACACTCCCCACACACTCCCCACACACTCCCCACGCACTCCCCACACACTCCACGCACACTCCCCACCCAATCACCACACTCTCCCCGTACATATTCCACACACTGCGCACACTCCCCACGCACTCCCCACACACTCCCCGCACACTCCACGCACACTCCCCACACACTCCCCATACATACACCACACAATCCCCACATGCTCCTCCCACACTGCTCACACAATCCCCGTACATACCCCACATACTCCCCACGCACTCCCCACACTCTCGCCACACACTCCCCACCCAATCCCCACACTCTCCCCGTACATATTCCACACACTGCGCACACTCCCCGTACACTTCCCACACACTCCCCGCACACTCACCGCACATTCCCCGTACATACCCCACACATTCCCCATACACTCCCCGTACATACCCCAAATACTCCCCGCACACTTCCCACACACTCCCCACAACCTCGCCACACACTCACCGTACATACCCCAAATACTCCCCACACACTTCCCACACACTCCCAACGCACTCTGCACAAACTCCCCACGCACTCCCCACGCACTCCCCACATTCTCCCAACATTCTCCCCACACACTCCGCACACACGCCCCTCGCACTACCCACGCAGTCCCCACACACTCCCCACGCACTCCCCACACACTCCACGCGCTCTCCACACACTCCCCATACACTCCCCACGCGCTCTCCACATTCTCCCCACATACTCCCCACACACTCCCCACACACTCCCCACACACTCCCCACACACTCCCCACGCACTCCCCACACACTCCACGCATACTCCCCACGCACTCCCCACACTCTACCATACACTCCCCACACACTCCCACACACTCCCTGCAAAATCCCCGCAAACTCTCCGTACACTCCCCACACACTCCCACACACTCCCCGTATACACCCCACACACTCTCCGTATATACCCAACACACTCCCCACATACTCCCCACACACTCCCCACGCACTCCCCACGCACTCCCCACACACTCCACGCACAGTCCCCAAACACTCCCCACACACACCCCACGCACTCACCACACACTCCCCACACACTCCCCACCCACTCCCCGCACATCCCCGCACACTACCACACTCTTCCCACACACTCCCCGAAAAATCCCCTCAAACTCTCCATACACTCCCCACACACTCCCCGCAAAATCTCCGCAAACTCTCCGTACACTCCCCACACACTCCTGACACACTCTCCCCATGTATACCCGACACACTCCCCGTATATACACCACACACTCCCCACATACTCCCCATACATACCCCACACACTCCCCATACACTCCCCGTACATACCCCACATAATCCCCGCACATTCCCCACACACTCCCCGTACATACCCCAGATACTTCCCGCGCACTCCCCACACAGTCCACAACCAATCCCCACACTCTCCTGGTACATATTACCACACACTGCGCACACTCCCCGTACACTTCCCACACACTCCCCACACACTCCCCGCACACTCCCTGTACATACCCCACACACTCCCCACACACTCACCGTACATACACCACACACTCACCGTACATACACCACACACTCCCCCACATTCCCCGTACATACCCCACAAACTCTCCACACACTCCTCACACTCTCCCCACACACTCCCCACACACACCCCACGCAATCCCCGCGCACTCCCCGCACACTCCCCGTACACTCCCCGCACACTAACCGCACATTCCCCGTACATACACCACACACGCCCCACACATACACCACACACTCCACACACACTCCCCGTACATACCCCACACACTCCCCACACACACCCCACACACTCCCCACACACTCCCCACCCACTCCGCGCACATCCCCACACACTCCCCGCACACTCCACGCACACTCCCCACCCAATCCCCACACTCTCCCCGTACATATTCCACACACTGCGCACACTCCCCGTACACTTCCCACACACTCCCCGCACACTCACCGCACATTTCCCGTACATACCCCACACATTCCCCATACACTCCCCGTACATACCCCACATACTCCCCGCACACTTCCCACACACTCCCCACAACCTCGCCACACACTCACCGTACATACCCCAAATACTCCCCACACACTTCCCACACACTCCCAACGCACTCCGCACAAACTCCCCACGCACTCCCCAAATTCTCCCAACATACTCCCCACACACTCCGCACACACGACCCATGCACAACCCACACACTCCCCACGCAGTCCCAACGCACTCCCCACGCACTCCCCACACACTCCACGCGCTCCCCACACACTCCCCGCACACTCCCCACGCACTCCCCACATTCCCCCCACATACTCCCCACACACTCCCCACACACTCCCCACACACTCCCCACACACTCACCACGCACTCACCACGCACTCCCCACACACTCCCCGCACACTCCCCGCGCACTCCCCACGCACTCCCCACGCACTTCCCACGCACTCCCCACACACTCCCCGCAAACTCTCCGTACACTCCCCACACACTCCCACACACTCCCCACGCACTCCCCACACACTCCCCGCACACTCCACACACACTCCCCACGCACTCCCCACGCACTCCCCACACAATCCACGCATACTCCCCACGCACTCCCCACACTCTACCACACACTCCCCACACACTCCCACACACTCCCTGCAAAATCCCCGCAAACTCTCCGTACACTCCCCACACACTCCCACACACTCACCGTATACACCCCACACACTCTCCGTATATACCCAACACACTCCCCACACACTCCCCACACACTCCCCACGCACTCCCCAAACACTCCACGCACAGTCCCCACACACTCCCCACACACACCCCACGCACTCACCACATACTCCCCACACACTCCCCACCCACTCCCCGCACATCCCCGCACACTACCACACTCTTCCCACACACTCCCCGAAAAATCCCCTCAAACTCTCCGTACACTCCCCAAACACTCCCCGCAAAATCTCCGCAAACTCTCCGTACAGTCCCCACACATTCCCGACACACTCTCCACACACTCCCCATATATACCCCACACACTCCCCGTATATACACCACACACTCCCCACATACTCCCCGTACATACCCCACATAATCCCCGCACATTCCCCACACACTCCCCGTACATACCCCAGATACTCCCCGCGCACTCCCCACACAGTCCCCAACCAATCCCCACACTCTCCCGGTACATATTACCACACACTGCGCACACTCCCCGTACACTTCCCACACACTCCCAGCACACTCCCCGTGCATACCGCACACACGACCCACACACTCCCCACACACTCACCGTACGTACCCCACACACTCCCGACACACTCCCTGTACATACCCCACATACTCCCCACACACTCCCCACGCACTTCCCACACAAACACCACACACTCCCCACACACTCCTCACACACTCCCCAGGCACTCCACGCAAACTCCCCACGCACTCCCCACATTCTCCACACACGCTCCCTACACACTCCCCACACACTCCCCACACACTCTCCACACACTCCCCACGCACTCCCCGCACACTCCCCGTACACTCCCCACACACTCCACTTGCACTCCCCACACACTCCCCGTACACTCCCCACACACTCCTCATACATACCCCACACACTCCCCACACACTTCCCACGCACTGCCCACGCACTCCCCGCACACTCCCCGTACACTCCCCACACACTCCACTTGCACTCCCCACACACTCCCCGTACACTCCCCACACACTCCTCATACACTCCCCACGCACTCCCCACACACTCCCCGTATATACCCCACACACTCCCCGTATATACCCCACACACTCCCCACATACTCCCCATACATACCCCACACACTCCCGGTACATACCCCACACAATCCCCGCACATTCCCCACACACTCCCCGCACATACCCCACATACTTCCCGTGCATTCCCCACACTCTCGCCACACGATCCCCACCCAATCCCCACACTCTCCCGTACATATTACAACACACTGCGCACACTCACCGTACACTTCCCACACACTCCCCGCACACTCCCCACACACTTCCCACATGCTCCCCCCACACTCCTCACACACTCCCCGTAAATACCCCACATAATCCCCACACACTTCCCACACACTCCCCACACACTCCCCACACACTGCCCGCACACTCCCCGTACATACCCCACACACTCACCACACCCTCCCCGTACATACCCCACATACTCCCGACACACTCCCCGCGCACTCCCCGCGCACTCCCCGCACACTCCACGCACACTCCACGCACACTCCCGACACACTCCCCACGCACTCCCCACACACTCACCGTACATACCTCAAATACTCCCCACACACTTCCCACACACTCCCCATGCACTCCCCGCACACTCCCCATGCACTCCCCACGCACTCCCAACACACTCCGCACACATTCCCCGCGCACTCCCCGCGCACTCCCCGCGCACTCCCCACACACTCCATGCACACTCCCCATGCACTGCCCGCACACTCCCCACACACACCCCACACACTCTCCATGCACTCCCCACACACTCCCCGTATATACCCCACACACTCCCCACATACTACCCATACATACCCCACACACTCCTCATACATTCCCCGTACATACCCCACACAATCCCCGCACATTCCCCACACACACCCCGTACATACCCCACATACTCCCCGCGCTCTCCCCACACTCTCGCCACACGATCCCCACCCAATCCCCACACTCTCTCCGTACATATTACCACACACTGCGCACACTCCCCGTACACTCCCCGTACACTTCCCACACACTCCCCGTACACACACCACACACTTCCCACACGCACCCCACACACTCCCCACACACCACGCACACTCCCCACACACTCCCCACACATTCCCCACACACTCCCTACACACTCCACGCACATTCACCACGCAGTCCCCACACACTCCCCACGCACGCCCCATACAGTCCACGCAGACTCCCTATGCACTCCTCACATTCTCCACACACACTCCCCACACACTCCACGCACACTGCCCACGCACTCCCAACACACTCCCCACACACTCCCCACGCACTCCCCACGCACTCCCCACACACTCCCCGCACAGTCCCCACAAACTCTCCGTACATACCCCGCATACTCCCCGTACACTCCCCACACACTCCCCGTACTCTCCCCACACACTCCCCACACACTTCCCCTACATACACCACACAATCCCTGCACATTCCCCACACACTTCCCGTACATACCCCACACACTCCCCACATGCTCCCCCCACACTGCTCACACACACCCCGTACATACCCCACATACTCCCCGCGCACTCCCCACACTCTCGCCACAAACTCCCCACCCAATCCCCACACTCTCCCCGTATATATTCCACACACTGCGCACACTCCCCGTACACTTCCCACACACTCCCCGCACACTCCCCGTACATACCCCACACACTCCCCGTACATACCCCACACACTTCCGACACACTCCCCACACGCTCCCCGCACACTCCCCGCACACTACCACACACTCCCCACACACTCTCCGGACACTCCCCGCAAACTCTCCGTACAGACCCCAGACACTCCCCGCACACACCCCGCACACTCCCCGTACACTCCCCAGACAATCCACGTAAACTCCCCACACACTCCCCACACACTCCCCACACACTCCCCGTTCACTCCCCACACACATCCTGTACACTCCCCACAAACTCGCCGCACACTCCCCGTGCATACCCCACACACTCCCCACACACTCCCCATACATACCCCACACACTCCCCACACACTCCCCGTACATACCCCACACATTCCCCACATGCTCCCCCCACACTCCTCACACACTCCCCGTACATACCCCAGATACTCCCCGCGCACTCCCCACACAGTCCCCAACCAATCCCCACACTCTCCCGGTACATATTACCACACACTGCGCACACTCCCCGTGCATACCCCACACACGACCCACACACTCCCCACACACTCACCGTACGTACCCCACATACTCCCCACACACTCCCCACGCACTTCCCACACAAACACCACACACTCCCCACACACTCCCCACACACTCCCCAGGCACTCCACGCAAACTCCCCACGCACTCCCCACATTCTCCACACACACTCCCCACACACTCCCCACACACTCCCCACACACTCCCCACGCACTCCCCACGCACTCCCCGCACACTCCCCGTACACTCCCCACACACTCCACTTGCACTCCCCACACACTCCCCGTACACTCCCCACACACTCCTCATACATACCCCACACACTCCCCACACACTCCCCACGCACTCCCCACACACTCCCCGTATATACCCCACACACTCCCCGTATATACCCCACACACTCCCCACATACTCCCCATACATACCCCACACACTCCCGGTACATACCCCACACAATCCCCGCACATTCCCCACACACTCCCCGTACATACCCCACATACTCCCCGCGCACTCCCCACACTCTCGCCACACGATCCCCACCCAATCCCCACACTCTCCCGTACATATTACCACACACTGCGCACACTCACCGTACATTTCCCACACACTCCCCGCACACTCCCCGTACATACCCCACACACTTCTCACATGCTCCCCCCACACTCCTCACACACTCCCCGTACATACCCCACATACTCCCCACACACTCCCCACACACTCCCAACACACTGCCCGCACACTCCCCGTACATACCCCACACACTCACCACACCCTCCCCGTACATACCCCACATACTCCCGACACACTCTCACGCACTCCCCATGCACTCCCCGCGCACTCCCCACACACTCCCCGCACACTCCACGCACACTCCCCACGCACTCCCCACACACCCACTGTACATACCCCACATACTTCCCACACACTCCTCACACGCTCCCCACACACTCACCGTACATACCTCAAATACTCCCCACACACTTCCCACACACTCCCCACACACTCCCCATGCACTCCCCACGCACTCCCAACACACTCCGCACACATTCCCCACGCACTCCCCGCGCACTCCCCACATACTCCACGCACACTCCCCATGCACTCCCCACACACTCCCCACGCACTCCCCACGCACTTCCCACACACTTCCCACGCACTCCTCACACACTCCCCACGCACTCCCCACGCACGCCCCACACACTCCCCACACACACTCCCCACACACTCCCCGACATTCCCGCACACTACCACACACTCCCCACACACTCCACGCACACTCCCCACGCACTCCCCACATACTCCCCATGCACTCCCCACACACTCCCCACGCACTCCCCACACACTCCCCACACACACTCCCCACACACTCCCCGACATTCCCGCACACTACCACACTCTTCCCACACACTCCCCGCAAACTTTCCGTACAGACCCCAGACACTCCCCGCACACACCCCGCACACTCCCCGTACACTCCCCAGACAATCCACGTAAACTCCCCACGCACTCCCCGCGCACTCCCCACACACTCCACGCACACTCCCCATGCACTCCCCACGCACTCCCCACGCACTCCCCACGCACTCCCCACGCACTCCCCACGCACTCCCCACGCACGCCCCACACACTCCCCACACACTCCCCGACATTCCCGCACACTACCACACACTCCCCACACACTCCACGCACACTCCCCACGCACTCCCCACGCACTCCCCATGCACTCCCCACACACTCCCCACGCACTCCCCACGCACGCCCCACACACTCCCCACACACTCCCCGACATTCCCGCACACTACCACACTCTTCCCACACACTCCCCGCAAACTTTCCGTACGCTCCCCACATACTCCCAGCAAAATCCCCGCAAACTCTCCGTACACTCCCCACACACACCCGACACACTCCCCACACACTCCCCACACACTCCCCGTATACACCCCACACACTCCCCGTATATACCCCACACATTCCCCACACACTCCCCGTACATACCCCACACTCTCCCCACATGCTCCCTCCACACTCCTCACACACTCCCCGTACATACCCCACATACTCCCCGTGCACTCCCCACACTCTCGCCACACACTCCCCACCCAATCCCCACACTCTCCCCGTACATATTACCACACACTGCGCACACTCCCCGTACACTCCCCACACACTCCCCACACACTCCCCACACACACCCCACACGCTCCCCACACACTCCCCAGGCACTCCCTACACACTCCACGCACACTGCCCACGCACTCCCCACGCACTCCCCACACACTTCCCGTACACTCCCCACACACTCCCCGTACACTCCCCACACACTCCCCGTACATACCCCATGCACTCCCCACACACTCCCCATACACTCCCCGCACAGTCCCCACAAACTCTCCGTACATACCCCGCACACTCCCCGTACACTCCCCACACACTCCCCGTACACTCCCCACACACTTCCCGTACATACACCACACACTCCCCACATGCTCCCCCCACACTACCACACACTCCCCGCACACTCCCCACACACACCCCACACACTCCCCATGCACTCCCCACACACTCCCCGTATATACCCCACACACTCCCCACATACTCCCCATAAATACCCCACACACTCCTCATACATTCCCCGTACATACCCCACACAATCCCCGCACACACCCCGTACATACCCCACATACTCCCCGCGCTCTCCCCACACTCTCGCCACACGATCCCCACCCAATCCCCACACTCTCCCCGTACATATTACCACACACTGCGCACACTCTCCGTACACTTCCCACACACTCCCCGCACACTCCCCGTACACACCCCACACACTTCCCACACGCACCCCACACACTCCCCGTACACACCCCACACACTTCCCACACGCACCCCACACACTCCCCACACACCACGCACACTCCCCACACACTCCACACACACTCCCTACACACTCCACGCACATTCACCACGCAGTCCCCACACACTCCCCATACAGTCCACGCAGACTCCCTATGCACTCCTCACATTCTCCACACACACTCCCCACACACTCCACGCACACTCCCCACGCACTCCCAACACACTCCCCACGCACTCCCCACACACTCCCCACACACTCCCCGCACATACCCCGCACACTCCCCGTACACTCCCCACACACTCCCCGTACACTCCCCACACACTCCCCGTACTCTCCCCACACACTCCCCGTACACTCCCCACACACTCCCCGTACATACCCCACACACTCCCCACACACTTCCCCTACATACACCACACAATCCCTGCACATTCCCCACACACTTCCCGTACATACCCCACACACTCCCCACATGCTCCCCCCACACTGCTCACACACTCCCCGTACATACCCCACATACTCCCCGCGCACTTCCCACACTCTCGCCACAAACTCCCCACCCAATCCCCACACTCTCCCCGTATATATTCCACACACTGCGCACACTCCCCGTACACTTCCCACACACTCCCCGCACACTCCCCGTACATACCCCACACATTCCCGTACATACCCCACACACTTCCGACACGCTCCCCACACGCTCCCCGCACACTCCCCGCACACTACCACACACTCCCCACACACTCTCCGGACACTCCCCGCAAACTCTCCGTACAGACCCCAGACACTCCCCGCACACACCCCGCACACTCCCCGTACACTCCCCAGACAATCCACGTAAACTCCCCACACACTCCCCACACACTCCCCGTACGCTCCCCACACAGATCCTGTACACTCCCCACAAACTCGCCGCACACTCCCCGTGCATACCCCACACACACCCCACACACTCCTCATGCACTCCCCACACACTCCACGCACACTCCCAACACACTCCCCACACACTCCCCACGCACTCCCCATGCACTCCCCACATTCTCCACACACACTCCCCACACACTCCACGCACACGCCCCACGCACTCCCAACACACTCCCCACACACTCCCCACATACTCCCCGCGCACTCCCCACACTCTCGCCACACACTCCCCACCCAATCCCCACACTCTCCCCGTATATATTACCACACACTGCGCACACACCCCGTACACTTCCCACACACTTCCCACACACTCCCCACACACTCCCCACACACTCCCCACACACTCCCCATACACTTCCCACACACTCTCCGCACACTCCCCACACACTCCCCGTACACTCCCCACACACTCCCCGTACATACCCCACACACTCCCCACACGCTCCCCGTACATACATCACACACTCCCCACATGTTCCCCGCACACTACCACACACTCCCCACACACTCCCCGCACACTCCCCACACAAACCCCACGCACTCCCCACGCACTCCCCACACACTCCCCATATATACCCCACACACTTCCTGTATAAACCCCACACACTCCCCACATGCTCCCCATACATCCCCCACACACTCCCCATACACTCCCCGTACATACCTCACACAATCCCCGCACATTCCCCACACACTCCCCGTACATATCCCACATACTCCCCGCGCACTCCCCACACTTTCGCCACACGATCCCCACCCAATCCCCACACTCTCCTCTTACATATTACCACACACTGCGCACACTACCCGTACACTTCCCACACACTCTCCGCACACTCCCCGTACATACCCCACACACTCCCCACACACTTCCCACACGCACCCCACGCACTCCCCACACACCACGCACACTGCCCACACACTCCCCACACACTCCCCACACACACCCCACACACTTCCCGGGCACTCCCTACACACTCCATGCACATTCACCACGCAGTCCCCACGCACTCCTCATGCACTCCCCACACACTCCACGCACACTCCCCATGCACTCCCCATGCAACCCCCACATTCTCCACACACACTCCCCACACACTCCACGCAAAATCCCCACGCACTCCCAACACACTCCCGACACTCTCCCCACACACTTCCCACGCACTCCCCACACACTCCCCACACACTCCCCGCACACTCCCCGCACACTCCCCACAAACTCTCCGTACATACCCGGACACTCCCTGTACACTCCCCGTACACTCACCGTACACTCCCCACACACTCCCCGTACACTCCCCACACAGTCCCCGTACACTCCCCACACACTCCCCGTACATACCCCACACACTCCCCACACACTTCCCGTACATACTCCACACAAACCCTGCACATTCCCCACACACTTCCCGTACATACATCACACACTCCCCACATGCACCCCCCACACTGCTCACACACTCACCGTACATACCCCACATACTCCCCACGCATTCACCACACTCTCGCCACAAACTCCCCACCCAATCCCCACACTCTCCCCGTACATATTCCACACACTGCGCACACTCCCCGTACACTTCCCACACACTCCCCGCACACTCCCCGTACATACCCCACACACTCCCCACACACTCCCCGTACATACCCCACATACTCCCCACACACTCCCTGCGAAGTCACTGTACATACCCCACACACTCCCCGCACACTCCCCCCACACTACCACACACTCCCCACACACTCTCCGCACATTCCCCGCAAACTCTCCGTACATACCCCAGACATTCCCTGCACACACCCTGCACACTCCCCGTGCCCTCCCTGGACACTCCCCGTACACTCCCCACACACTTCCCACACACATCCCGTACACTCGGCACAAACTCGCCGCACACTACCCGTACAGACCCCACACACTCCCCATACATACCCCACACACTCCCCACACACTCCCCGTACATACCCCACACACTCCCCACATGCTCCCCCCACACTCCTCACACACTCCCCGTACATACCCCACATACTCCCCGTACATACCCCACATACTCCCTACTCCCCCCACACTCCCCACACACTCCCCGTACATACCCCACATACTCCCCGCGCATTTCCCACACTCTCACCACACGCTCCCCACCCAATCCCCACACTCTCCCCGTACATATTCCACACTCCACGCACATTCACCACGCAGTCCCCACGCACTCCTCATGCACTCCCCACACACTCCACGCACACTCCCCACGCACTCCCAACACACTCCCCACACACTCCCCACACACTCCCCACACACTCCCCGCACATTCCCACACACTACCACACTCTTCCCACACACTCCTCGCAAAATCTCCGCAAACTCTCCGTACACTCCCCACACACTCCCCGCAAAATCCCCGCAAACTCTCCGTATATACCTCACACACTCCCCATATATACCTCACACACTCCCCACATACTCCCCATACATACCCCACACACTCCCCCCACACTTCCCGTACATACCACTCACACTCCCCACATGCTCCCCCCACACTCCTGACACACTCACCGTACATACCCCAAATACTCCCCGCGCACGCCCCACACTCTCGCCACACACTCCCCACACACTCCCTGCACACTCCCCGTACATACCCCACACACTCCCCGTACATACCCCACACACTCCCCACACACTCCCCACACACTCACCGTACATACCCCACAAACTCCACACACTCCCCGTACATATTCCACATACACCCCACACACTTCCCACACACTCCCCACACAAACACCACACACACCCCACACAGTCCCCACATACTCCCCACGCACTCCCCACACACTCCCCACACACCACGCACACTCCCCACACACTCCCCACACACTCCCCACACACCCCACAGACTCCCAACACACACCCCACACACTCCCCACACAGTCCCCACACACTCCACGCACATTCACCACGCAGTCCCCACACACTCCCCACGCACTCCCCACACACTCCATACAAACTCCCCACGCACTCCCCACATTCTCCACACACTCCCCGCGCACTCCCCACGCACTCCCCACACACTCCACGCACACTCCCCGCACACTCCCCGTACACTTCCCACACACTCCCCACACACTCCCCGTATATACCCCACATACTCCCCACATACTTCCCACATACTCCCCACACACTTGCCACGCAATCCCCGCGCACTCTCCGCACACTCCCCACACACTCCCCACGCACTCCCCATACACTCCCCGTACATACCCCTCATACTCCCCGCACACTTCCCACACACTCCCCACAACTTCCCCACACACTCTCCACAAACTCACTGTACATACCCCACATACTCCCCACACACTCCCCACACACTCCCCACACACTCACCGTACATACCCAAAATACTCCCCACACACTTCCCACACACTCCCCAACACACTCCCCACACACTCCCCACGCACTCCCCACACACACCACTCACACTCCCCATGCACTCCCCACACACTCCCCACACACTCCCCACGCACTCCCCACGCACTCCCCACACACTCTCCGCACACTCCCCGCACACTCCCCGCACATTCCCGCACACTACCACACTCTTTCCACACACTCCCCGCAAAATCCCCGCAAACTCCCCGCAAACTCTCCGTACGCTCCCCACACACTGCCCGCAAAATCCCCGCAAACTCTCCGTACACTCCCCACACACTCCCCGTATATACCCACACACTCCCCGTATATACCCCACACACTCCCCACCTACTCCCCATACATACCCCACACACTCCCCACACACTCCCCGTATATACCCCACACACTCCCCGTATATTCCCCACACACTCCCCACATACTCCCCATACATACCCCACACACTCCCCACACACTCCCCACGCACTCCTCACTCACTCCCCACATACTCCCCGCACACTCCCCGCACACTCCCCGCACACTCCCCGCAAACTCTCCGTACATACCCCGCACACTCCCCGTACACTCCCTTTACACTCCCCACACAATCCCCGGACACTCCCCACACACTCCCCACACAATCCCCGTACATACCCGACACACTCCCCACACACTCCCCGTACAAACACCACACAATCCATGCACATTCCCCACACTTTTCCCGTACATACCTCACACACTCCCCACATGCTCCCCCCACACTGCTCACACACTTCCCGTATATACCCCACATACTCCCCATGCACTCCCCACACTCTTGCCACACACTCCCCACCCAATTCCCACACTCTCCCCGTACATATTCCACACACTGCGCACACTCCCCGTACACTTCCCACACACTCCCCGCACACTCCCCGTACATACCCCACACACTCCCCACACACTCCCTGTACATACCCCACATACTCCCCACACACTCCCTGCGAAGTCACTGTACATACCCCACACACTCCCCGCACACTCCCCCCACACTACCACACACTCCCCACACACTCTCCGCACATTCCCCGCAAACTCTCCGTACATACCCCAGACATTCCCTGCACACACCCTGCACACTCCCCGTGCCCTCCCTGGACACTCCCCGTACACTCCCCACACACTTCCCACACACATCCCGTACACTCGGCACAAACTCGCCGCACACTACCCGTACAGACCCCACACACTCCCCATACATACCCCACACACTCCCCACACACTCCCCGTACATAACCCCACACACTCCCCACATGCTCCCCCCACACTCCTCACACACTCCCCGTACATACCCCACATACTCCCCGTACATACCCCACATACTCCCTACTCCCCCCACACTCCCCACACACTCCCCGTACATACCCCACATACTCCCCGCGCATTTCCCACACTCTCACCACACGCTCCCCACCCAATCCCCACACTCTCCCCGTACATATTCCACACTCCACGCACATTCACCACGCAGTCCCCACGCACTCCTCATGCACTCCCCACACACTCCACGCACACTCCCCACGCACTCCCAACACACTCCCCACACACTCCCCACACACTCCCCACACACTCCCCGCACATTCCCACACACTACCACACTCTTCCCACACACTCCTCGCAAAATCTCCGCAAACTCTCCGTACACTCCCCACACACTCCCCGCAAAATCCCCACAAACTCTCCGTATATACCTCACACACTCCCCATATATACCTCACACACTCCCCACATACTCCCCATACATACCCCACACACTCCCCCCACACTTCCCGTACATACCACTCACACTCCCCACATGCTCCCCCCACACTCCTGACACACTCACCGTACATACCCCAAATACTCCCCGCGCACGCCCCACACTCTCGCCACACACTCCCCACACACTCCCTGCACACTCCCCGTACATACCCCACACACTCCCCGTACATACCCCACACACTCCCCACACACTCCCCACACACTCACCGTACATACCCCACAAACTCCACACACTCCCCGTACATATTCCACATACACCCCACACAGTCCCCACATACTCCCCACGCACTCCCCACACACTCACCACACACCACGCACACTCCCCACACACTCCCCACACACTCCCCACACACTCCCCACACACCCCACAGACTCCCAACACACACCCCACACACTCCCCACACAGTCCCCACACACTCCACGCACATTCACCACGCAGTCCCCAAACACTCCCCACGCACTCCCCACACACTCCATACAAACTCCCCACGCACTCCCCACATTCTCCACACACTCCCCGCGCACTCCCCACGCACTCCCCACACACTCCACGCACACTCCCCGCACACTCCCCGTACACTTCCCACACACTCCCCACACACTCCCCGTATATACCCCACATACTCCCCACATACTTCCCACATACTCCCCACACACTTGCCACGCAATCCCCGCGCACTCTTCGCACACTCCCCACACACTCCCCACGCACTCCCCATACACTCCCCGTAGATACCCCTCATACTCCCCGCACACTTCCCACACACTCCCCACAACTTCCCCACACACTCTCCACAAACTCACTGTACATACCCCACATACTCCCCACACACTCCCCACACACTCCCCACACACTCACCGTACATACCCAAAATACTCCCCACACACTTCCCACACACTCCCCAACACACTCCCCACACACTCCCCACGCACTCCCCACACACACCACTCACACTCCCCATGCACTCCCCACACACTCCCCACACACTCCCCACGCACTCCCCACGCACTCCCCACACACTCTCCGCACACTCCCCGCACACTCCCCGCACATTCCCGCACACTACCACACTCTTTCCACACACTCCCCGCAAAATCCCCGCAAACTCCCCGCAAACTCTCCGTACGCTCCCCACACACTGCCCGCAAAATCCCCGCAAACTCTCCGTACACTCCCCACACACTCCCCGTATATACCCACACACTCCCCGTATATACCCCACACACTCCCCACCTACTCCCCATACATACCCCACACACTCCCCACACACTCCCCGTATATACCCCACACACTCCCCGTATATTCCCCACACACTCCCCACATACTCCCCATACATACCCCACACACTCCCCACACACTCCCCACGCACTCCTCACTCACTCCCCACATACTCCCCGCACACTCCCCGCACACTCCCCGCACACTCCCCGCAAACTCTCCGTACATACCCCGCACACTCCCCGTACACTCCCTTTACACTCCCCACACAATCCCCGGACACTCCCCACACACTCCCCACACAATCCCCGTACATACCCGACACACTCCCCACACACTCCCCGTACAAACACCACACAATCCATGCACATTCCCCACACTTTTCCCGTACATACCTCACACACTCCCCACATGCTCCCCCCACACTGCTCACACACTTCCCGTATATACCCCACATACTCCCCATGCACTCCCCACACTCTTGCCACACACTCCCCACCCAATTCCCACACTCTCCCCGTACATATTCCACACACTGCGCACACTCCCCGTACACTTCCCACACACTCCCCGTATATACCCCACATACTCCCCACATACTTCCCACATACTCCCCACACACTTGCCACGCAATCCCCGCGCACTCTCAGCACACTCCCCACACGCTCCCCACGCACTCCCCATACACTTCCCGTACATACCCCACATACTCCCCGCACACTTCCCACACACTCCCCACAACTTCCCCACACACTCTCCACAAACTCACTGTACATACCCCACATACTCCCCACACACTCCCCACACACTCACCGTACATACCCCAAATACTCCCCACACACTTCCCACACACTCCCCAACACACTCCCCACACACAACCCACGCACTCCCCACACACTCCACGCACACTCCCCATGCACTCCCCACACACTCCCCACGCACTCCCCACACACGCTCCACACACTCCCCGCACACTCCCCGCACATTCCCGCACACTACCACACTCTTTCCACACACTCCCCACAAACTCTCCGTACGCTCCCCACACACTCCCTGCAAAATCCCCGCAAACTCTCCGTACACTCCCCACACACTCCCCACACACTCCCCGTATATACCCACACACTCCACGTATATACCCCACACACTCCCCACCTACTCCCCATACATACCCCACACACTCCCCACACACTCCCCGTATATACCCCACACACTCCCCGTATATTCCCCACACACTCCCCACATACTCCCCATACATACCCCACACACTCCCCATACACTTCCCGTACATACCCCACACAATCCCCGCACATTCCCCACACACTCCCCGTACATACCCCACATACTCCCCGCGCACTCCCCACACTCTCGCCACATGATCCCCACCCAATCCCCACACTCTCCCCGTACATATTACGAGACACTGCGCACACTCCTCGTACACTTCCCACACACTCCCCGCACACTCCCCACACATTCCCCGTATCTATATGGGTCGAGCTGCAGAACACCAAAGGGCAAAAAACGTTAGTGGTAGTTGTGTACAGACCTCCAAACAGTAGTAGTGATGTTGGGGAGGGCATCAAACAGGAAATTAGGGGTACATGCAATAAAGCTGCAGCAGTTATAATGGGTGACTTTAATATGCACATAGATTGGGTTAACCAAACTGGAAGCAATACGGTGGAGGAGGATTTCCTGGAGTGCATAAGGGATGGTTTTCGAGACCAATATGTCGAGGAACCAACTAGGGGGGGAGGCCATCTTAGACTGGGTATTGTGTAATGAGAGAGGATTAATTAGCAATCTCGTTGTGCGAGGCCCCTTGGGGAAGAGTGACCATAATATGGTGGAGATCTGCATTAGGATGGAGAATAATTCAGAGACCATGGTCCAGAACTTAAAGAAGGGTAACTTTGAAGGTATGAGGCGTGAATTAGCTAGGATAGATTGGCGAATGATACTTAAGGGGTTGACTGTGGATGGGCAATGGCAGACATTTAGAGATCGCATGGATGAACTACAACAATTGTACATTCCTTTCTGGCGTAAAAATAAAAAAGGGAAGGTGGCTCAACCGTGGCTATCAAGGGAAATCAGGGATAGTATTAAAGCCAAGGAAGTGGCATACAAATTGGCCAGAAATAACAGCGAACCCGGGGACTGGGAGAAATTTAGAACTCAGCAGAGGAGGACAAAGGTTTTGATTAGGGCAGGGAAAATGGAGTACGAGAAGAAGCTTGCAGGGAACATTAAGACGGATTGCAAAAGTTTCTATAGATATGTGAAGAGAAAAAGGTTAGTAAAGACAAATGTAGGTCCCCTGCAGTCAGAATCAGGGGAAGTCATAACGGGGAACAAAGAAATGGCAGACCAATTGAACAAGTACTTTGGTTCGGTATTCACTAAGGAGGACACAAACAACCTTCCGGATATAAAAGGGGTCGGAGGGTCTAGTAAGGAGGAGGAACTGAGGGAAATCCTTATTAGTCGGGAAATTGTGTTGGGGAAATTGATGGGATTGAAGGCCGATAAATCCCCAGGGCCTGATGGACTGCTTCCCAGAGTACTTAAGGAGGTGGCCTTGGAAATAGAGGATGCATTGACGGTCATTTTCCAACATTCCATTGACACTGGATCAGTTCCTATGGAGTGGAGGGTAGCCAATGTAACCCCACTTTTTAAAAAAGGAGGGAGAGAGAAAACAGGGAATTACAGACCGGTCAGCCTGACATCGGTAGTGGGTAAAATGATGGAATCAATTATTAAGGATGTCATAGCAGCGCATTTGGAAAGAGGTGACATGATAGGTCCAAGTCAGCATGGATTTGTGAAAGGGAAATCATGCTTGACAAATCTTCTGGAATTTTTTGAGTATGTTTCCAGTAGAGTGGACAAGGGAGAACCAGTTGATGTGGTATATTTGGACTTTCAGAAAGCTTTCGACAAGGTCCCACACAAGAGATTAATGTGCAAAGTTAAAGCACATGGGATTGGGGGTAGTGTGCTGACATGGATTGAGAACTGGTTGGCAGACAGGAAGAAAAGAGTAGGAGTAAATGGGTACTTTTCAGAATGGCAGGCAGTGACTAGTGGAGTACCGCAAGGTTCTGTGCTGGGGCCCCAGCTGTTTACACTGTACATTAATGATTTAGACGAGGGGATTAAATGTAGTATCTCCAAATTTGCGGATGACACTAAGTTGGGTGGCAGTGTGAGCTGCGAGGAGGATGCTATGAGGCTGCAGAGCGACTTGGATAGGTTAGGTGAGTGGGCAAATGCATGGCAGATGAAGTATAATGTGGATAAATGTGAGGTTATCCACTTTGGTGGTAAAAACAGAGAGACAGACTATTATCTGAATGGTGACAGATTAGGAAAAGGGGAGGTGCAACGAGACCTAGGTGTCATGGTACATCAGTCATTGAAGGTTGGCATGCAGGTACAGCAGGCGGTTAAGAAAGCAAATGGTATGTTGGCCTTCATAGCGAGGGGATTTGAGTACAGGGGCAGGGAGGTGTTGCTACAGTTGTACAGGGCCTTGGTGAGGCCACACCTGGAGTATTATGTATAGTTTTGGTCTCCTAACTTGAGGAAGGACATTCTTGCTATTGAGGGAGTGCAGCGAAAGTTCACCAGACTGATTCCCGGGATGGCGGGACTAACCTATCAAGAAAGACTGGATCAACTGGGCTTGTATTCACTGGAGTTCAGAAGAATGAGAGGGGACCTCATAGAAACCTTTAAAATTCTGACGGGGTTGGACAGGTTAGATGCAGGAAGAATGTTCCCAATGTTGGGGAAGTCCAGAACCAGGGGACACAGTCTAAGGATAAGGGGTAAGCCATTTAGGACCGAGATGAGGAGAAACTTCTTCACCCAGAGAGTGGTGAACCTGTGGAATTCTCTACCACAGAAAGTTGTTGAGGCCAATTCACTAAATATATTCAAAAAGGAGTTAGATGAAGTCCTTACTATTCGGGGGATCAAGGGGTATGGCGTGAAAGCAGGAATGGGGTACTGAAGTTGCATGTTCAGTCATGAACTCATTGAATGGCGGTGCAGGCTAGAAGGGCCGAATGGCCAACTTTTGCACCAATTTTCTATGTTTCTATACCCCACACACTCCCCGGATATACCCCACACACTTCCCACATACTCCCCATACACACCCCACAAACTCCCCACACACAACCCACACACTCCCCACACACTCCCCACATACTCCCCACACACTCCCCACGCACTCCCCGCGCAATCCCCACACTCTCGCCACACACTCCCCACCCAATCTCCACAATCTCCCCATACATATTCCACACTCCACACACACTCCACACGCACCCCCCACATTCTCCCCACACACTCCCCACACGCTCCCCACAATCTCCCCACATTCTCCCCACATACTCCCCACGCACTCCCCACACACTCCCCACGCACTCCCCGCGCACTCCCCACACACTCCCCACACACTCCCCACACACTCCCCACACACTCCCCACACACTCCCCACAAACTCTCCCTACATACCCCGCACACTCCCCGTACACTCCCTGTACACTCCCCGTACATTCCCCGTACACTCCCCACACACTCCCCGTACACTCCCCACACACTCCCCAGGCACTCCCTACACACTCCACGCACATTCACCATGCAGTCCCCACACACTCCCCGTACATACCCCACACACTCCCCACACACTCCCCACACACACCCCACACACTCCCCACATACTCCCCATGCACTCCCCACAGAGTCCGCGCAGACTCCCCACGCACTCCCCACATTCTCCACACACACACTCCCCACACACTCCACGCACACTCCCCACGCACTCCCCGCGCACTCCCCACACACTCCCCACGCACTCCCCACGCACTCCCCACACACTCCCCACACACTCCCCACACACTCCCCACAAACTCTCCCTACATACCCCGCACACTCCCCGTACACTCCCTGTACACTCCCCGTACACTCCCCGTACACTCCCCACACACTCCCCGTACACTCCCCACACACTCCCCATACATACCCCACACACTCCGCACACACTTCCCATACATACACCACACAATCCCTGCACATTCCCCACACACTTCCCGTACATACCCCACACACTCCCCACATGCTCCCCGCACACTGCTCACACACACCCCGTACATACCCCACATACTCCACGTACAATTCCCACCACACACCACGCACACTCCCCACACACTCCCCACACACTCCACGCACACTCCCCACACACTTCCCATACACTCCACGCACACTCCCCACACACTCCCCACACACTCCCCACACACAACCCACACACTCCCCAAACACTCCCCACACACTCCCCACATGCTCCCCGCACATTCCCGCACACTACCACACTCTTCCCACACACTCCCCACACACTCCCCACACACTCCGCAAACACTCCCCACACACTCCCCACATACTCCCCGCACATTCCCGCACACTACCAAACTCTTCCCACACACTCCCCGCAAAATCCCCGCAAACTCTCCCTACACTCCCCACACACACCCCACACACTCCCCACGCACTCCCCACACACTCCCCGTATATATCCCACACACTCCCCGTATATACCCCACACACTCCCCACATACTCCCCATACATACCCCACACACTCTCCCTACACTCCCCACACACACCCCACACACTCCCCACACACTCCCCACATACTCCCCATACATACCCCACACACTCTCCCTACACTCCCCACACACACCCCACACACTCCCCACGCACTCCCCACACACTCCCCGTACATACCCCACACACTTCCCACACACTCCCCACACACTCCCCAGGCACTCCCTACACACTCCACGCACATTCACCATGCAGTCCCCACACACTCCCCTTACATACCCTACACACTCCCCACACACTCCCAACACACACCCCACACACACCCCACATACTCTCCACACACTCCCCATGCACTCCCCACACAGTCCGCGCAGACTCCCCACGCACTCCCCACATTCTCCACACACACTCCCCACACACTCCACGCACACTCTTCACGCACTCCCCGCGCACTCCCCACGCACTCCCCACGCACTCCCACACACTCCCCACACACTCCCTGCACAGTCCCCACAAACTCTCCGTACATACCCCGCACACTCCCCGTACACTCCCCACACACTCCCCACACAATCTCTGCACATTCCTCGTACATACCCCAAATACTTCCCACACACTTCCCACACACTCCCCACACACTCGACACGCAATCCCCGCGCACTCCCCGCACACTCCCCATACATACCCCACACACTCCCCATAAACTCCCCGTACATACACCACATACTCCTCGCACACTTCCCACACACTCCCCATAACCTCCCCACACACTCCCCACACACTCCACGCACACTCCCCACACACTCTCCACACACTCCCCACAAACTCCCCGCATACTCCCCGCCCACTCCCCACACACTCCCCGCACACTCCCCGCACACTCCCCGCAATCTCCCCGTACATACCCGGCACACTCCCCGTACACACCCCGTACACTCCCCGCACACTCCCCGCACACTCCCCACACACTCCCCACAAACTCCCCGCACACTCCCCACACACATCCCGCACACACCCCACACACTTCCCGCACACTCACCGCACACTCCCCGCACACTTCCTGTACATGCCCCACACACTCCCCACACACTCGACACGCAATCCCCGCGCACTCCCCATACATACCCCACACACTCCCCATAAGCTCCCCGTACATAACCCACATACTCCCCGCACACTCCCCACACACTCCCTGCACAGTCCCCACAAACTCTCCGTACATACCCCGCACACTCCCCGTACACTCCCCACACACTCCCCGTACACTCCCCGTACACTCCCCGTACACTCCCCAGACAATCTCTGCACATTCCCCGTACATACCCTACATACTTCCCACACACTTCCCACACACTCCCCATAACCTCCCCACACACTTCCCACACACTCCACGCACACTCCCCACACACTCTCCACACACTCTCCACACACTCCCCACAAACTCCCCGCATACTCCCCGCCCACTCCCCACACACTCCCGGCAAACTCCCCGCAATCTCCCCGTACATACCCGGCACACTCCCCGTACACACCCCGTACACTCCCCGTACACTCCCCGCACACTCCCCGCACACTCCCCGCACACTCCCCACATACTCCCCACAAACTCCCCGCATACTCCCTGCACACTCCCCACACACATCCCGCACACTCCCCTCACACTTCCCACACACTCACCGCACACTCCCCGCACACTCCCCGCACACTCCCCGTACACGCCCCACACACTCCCCACACACTCCTCACACACTCCCTGTACCTTCCACACATACTCCCGCACACTCCCCACACTCGTGCCACACACTACCCACCCAATCACCACACTCTCTCCGTACATATTACCACACACTGCGCACACTCCCCGTACACTTCCCACACACTCCCCGTACACTTCCCACACACTCCACGCACACTCCCCACACACTCTCCACACACTCCCCACAAACTCCCTGCATACTCCCCGCCCACTCCCCACACACTCCCCGCACACTCCCTGCAATCTCCCCGTACATACCCGGCACACTCCCCGTACACACCCCGTACACTCCCCGTACACTCCCCGCACACTCCCCGCACACTCCCCACATACTCCCCACAAACTCCCCGCATACTCCCCGCACACTCCCCACACACATCCCGCACACTCCCCGCACACTTCCCGCACACTCACCGCACACTCCCCGCACACTCTCCGCACACTCCCCGCACACTCCCTGTACATGCCCCACACACTCCCCACACACTCCCCACACACTCGACACGCAATCCCCGTGCGCTCCCCACACACTCCCCATACATACCCCACACACTCCCCATAAGCTCCCCGTACATAACCCACATACTCCCCGCACACTCCCCACACACTCCCTGCACAGTCCCCACAAACTCTCCGTACATACCCCGCACACTCCCTGTACACTCCCCTCACACTCCCCGTACACTCCCCGTAAACTCCCCGTACACTCCCCGTACACTCCCCACACAATCTCTGCACATTCCCCGTACATACCCCACATACTTCCCACACACTTCCCACACAGTCCCCACACACTGCCCACACACTCGACACGCAATCCCCGCGCACTCCCCGCACACTCCCCATACATACCCCACACACTCCCCATAAACTCCCCGTACATACCCCACATACTCCCCGCACACTTCCCACACACTCCCCATAACCTCCGCACACACTCCCCACACACTCCACGCACACTCCCCACACACTCTCCACACACTCCCCGCACACTCCCCGCAATCTCCCCGTACATACCCGGCACACTCCCCGTACACATCCCGTACACTCACCGTACACTCCCCGCACACTCCCCGCACACTCCCCACAAACTCCCCGCATACTCCCCACACACATCCCGCACACTCCCCACACACTTCCCGCACACTCACCGCACACTCCCCGCACACTCCCCGTACATGCCCCACACACTCCCCACACACTCCCCACACACTCGACACGCAATCCCAGCGCACTCCCCGCACACTCCCCATACATACCCCACACACTCCCCATAAGCTCCCCGTACATAACCCACATACTCCCCGCACACTTCCTGCACACTCCCCATAACCTCCCCACACACTCCCCACACACTCACTGTACATACCCCACATACTCTCCACACACTTCCCACACACTCTCCACGCACTCCCCACACACTCCCCACACACTCCCCACACACTCCCCACGCACACCCCGCACACTCCCCACGCACTCCCCACATTCTCCCCAAATACTCCCCACACACTCTGCACACACTCCCCACGCACTACCCACACACACTCCCCACGCACTCCCCACACACTCCCCATGCACGCCCCACACACTCCCCACACAATCCCCACACATTCCCCACACACTCCCCGTACATACCCCACACACTCCCCATACATACCCCACACACTCCTCACACACTCCACTTACCTTCCACACATACTCCCACACACTCCCCACACACTCCCCACACACTTCCCACACTCACCCCACACACTTCCCACACTCACCCCACACACTCCCCACACAAACACCACACACACCCCACACACTCCCCACGCACTCCCCAAACACTCCCCACACACCACGCACACTCCCCACACACTCCCCACACACGCCCCACACACTCCCTGTATATACCCCACACACTCCCCGTATATACCCCACACACTCCTCACATACTCCCCATACATACCGCACACACTCCCCACACACTCCACACACACTCCCCACACACACCCCACAAACTCCCCGTATCTACCCCACACACTCCCCGTATCTACCCCACACACTCCCCGTATATACCCCACACACTCCCCACCCAATCCCCACACTCTCCCCGTATATATTACCACACACTGCGCACACTCCCCGTACACTTCCCACACACTTCCCGCACTCTCCCCGTACATACCCCACACACTTCCCACACACTCCCCGTACATACCCCACATACTCCCCACACACACCCCACACACTTCCCACACACTCCCCGCACACACCCACACACTCCCCACACAAACACCACAAACACCCCACACACTCCCCACGCAGTCCCCACACACTCCCCACACACACCACACACTCCCCACACAATCCCCAGGCACTCCCTACACACTCCACGCACATTCACCACGCAGTCCCCACACAGTCCCCACGCTCTCCCCACACACTCCACGCAAACTCCCCACGCGCTCCCCACACACTCCCCACACACTCCCGACATAATCCCCGCACACTCACCGCACACTCCCCGTGCAATCCCCGTGCACTCCCCGTACACTCCCCGTACACTCCCCACACACTCCCCATACATACCCCACACACTCCCCACACACTTTCCGTACATACACCACACAATCCCTGCACATTCCCCACACACTTCCCGTACATACCCCACACACTCCCCGTGCACTTCCCATACTCTCGCCACACACTCCCCATACACTGCCCACCCACTCCCCGTACAGACCCCACACACTCTCCACACACTCCCCGTACATACCCCACACACTCCCCACACATTCCCCACACTCTCCCCACACACTCACCGTACATACCCCACACACTCCCCACACACTCCCCGTGCACTCCCCGCACATTCCACTCACATTCCCCACACACTCCCCACATACTCCCCGTACAGACCCCACACACTCTCCACACACTCCACGTACATACCCCACACACTCCCCGTACATACCCCACACACTCCCCACACACTCACCGTACATACCCCACACACTCCCCACACACTCCCCACACACTCCCCATACGTACCCCACACACTCCCCACACACTCACCGTACATACCCCACACACTCCCCACACACTCCCCACACACTCCCCACACACTCCCCGTGCACTCCCCGCACACTCCCCGTGCACTCCCCGCACACTCCACTCACATTCCCCACACACTCCCCACATACTCCCCGTACATTCCCCACAAACTCCCCGCACACTCCCCGCGCACTCCCCACACACTCCCCATACATACTCCACACACTGCGCACACTCCCCGTACACTCCCCGCACACTGCGCACACTCCCCATACATTCCCCGCACACTCTCCACACACTCCCCACATACTCCCCACACACTCCCCACACACTCCCTGAACACTCTCCACATACTCCCCACACGCTCCCCGCACACTCCCCGCACACTCCCCGCACACTCCCCACACACTCCCCACACACTCCCCATACGTACCCCACACACTCCCCACACACTCACCGTACATACCCCACACACTCCCCACACACTCCCCACACACTCCCCGTGCACTCCCCGCACACTCCACTCACATTCCCCACACACTCCCCACACACTCCCCGTACATTCCCCACAAACTCCCCGCACACTCCCCGCACACGCCCCGCGCACTCCCCACACACTCTCCATACATACTCCACACACTGCGCACACTCCCCGTACACTGCGCTCACTCCCCATACATTCCCCGCACACTCTCCACACACTCCCCATACATACCCCACATACTCCCCAAACACTCCCCGTATATACCCCACACACTGCGCACACTCCCCACACACTCCCCACACACTCCCCATACATATTCCACACACTGCGCACACTCCCCGTACACTCCCCGCACACTGCGCACACTCCCCATACATTCCCCGCACACTCTCCACACGCTCCCCACACACTCCCCACACACTCCCCGCACACTCTCCATACACTCCCCACACACGCCCCACTCACTCCCCGTACATTCCCCGCACACTCCCCGCACACTCCCCACACACTCCCCACACACTCACCGTACATACCCCACACACTCCCCACACACTCACCGTACATACCCCACTCACTCCCCGTACATTCCCCGCACACTCCCCGCACACTCCCCACACACTCCCCACACACTCCCCGCACACTCACCGTACATACCCCACACACTCCCCACACACTCACCGTACATACCCCACACACTCCCCACACACTCCCCGCACCCTCCCCACACACTCACCGTACATACCCCACACACTCCCCACACACTCCCCGTGCACTCCCCGCACATTCCACTCACATTCCCCACACACTCAGCACATACTCCCCGTACAGACCCCACACACTCTCCATACACTCCACGTACATACCCCACACACTCCCCGTACATAACCACACACTCCCCACACACTCACCGTACATACCCCACACACTCCCCACACACTCCCCACACACTCCCCATACGTACCCCACACACTCCCCACACACTCACCGTACATACCCCACACACTCCCCACACACTCCCCACACACTCCCCACACACTCCCCGTGCACTCCCCGCACACTCCACTCACATTCCCCACAAACTCCCCACATACTCCCCGTACATTCCCCACAAACTCCCCGCACACTCCCCGCGCACTCCACGCGCACTCCCCACACACTCCCCATACATACTCCACACACTGCGCACACTCCCCGTACACTCCCCGCACACTGCGCACACTCCCCATACATTCCCCGCACACTCTCCACACACTCCCCACATACTCCCCACACACTCCCCACACACTCCCTGAACACTCTCCACATACTCCCCACACGCTCCCCGCACGCTCCCCGCACACTCCCCGCACACTCCCCATACGTACCCCACACACTCCCCACACACTCACCGTACATACCCCACACACTCCCCACACACTCCCCACACACTCCCCACACACTCCCCGTGCACTCCCCGCACACTTCACTCACATTCCCCACACACTCCCCACGCACTCCCCGTACATTCCCCACAAACTCCCCGCACACGCCCCGTGCACTCCCCACACACTCTCCATACATACTCCACACACTGCGCACACTCCCCGTACACTGCGCTCACTCCCCATACATTCCCCGCACACTCTCCACACACTCCCCATACATACCCCACATACTCCCCAAACACTCCCCGTATATACCCCACACACTGCCCAAACACTCCCCACACACTCCCCACACAATCCCCACACACTCCCCATACATACTCCACACACTGCGCACACTCCCCGTACACTCCCCGCACACTGCGCACACTCCCCATACATTCCCCGCACACTCTCCACACACTCCCCACACACTCCCCACACACTCCCCGAACAGTCTCCACACACTACCCACACGCTCCCCACACACTCCCCACACACTCCCCGCACACTCTCCACACACTCCCCACACACGCCCCACTCACTCCCCGTACATTCCCCGCACACTCCCCGCACACTCCCCACACACTCCCCACACACTCCCCACACACTCACCGTACATACCCCACACACTCCCCACACACTCACCGTACATACCCCACATACTCCCCACACACTCACCGTACATACCCCACACACTCCCCACATACTCACCGTACATACCCAACACGCTCCCAACACACTCCCCGTGCACTCCCCGCACATTCCACTCACATTCCCCACACACTCCCCACATACTCCCCGTACAGACCCCACCCACTTCCCACACACTCCCCACACACTCCCCACACACTCCCCGTACGTACCCCACACACTCCCCACACACTCACCGTACATTCCCCACACACTCCCCACACATTCCCCATACATATTCCACACACTGCGCACACTCCCCGTACACTCCCTGCACACTGCGCACACTACCCATACATTCCCCGCACACTCTCCACACACTCCCCACACACGCCCCACACACTCCCTGAACACTCTCCACACACTACCCACACGCTCCCCACACACTACCCACGCTCTCCCCACACACTCCACGCAAACTCCCCACGCGCTCCCCACACACTCCCCACACACTCCCGACATAATCCCCGCACACTCACCGCACACTCACCGCACACTCCCCGCGCACTCCCCGTGCACTCCTCGTACACTCCCCGTACACTCCCCACACACTCCCCATACATACCCCACACACTCCCTACACACTTTCCGTACATACACCACACAATCCCTGCCAATTCCCCACACACTTCCCGTACATACCCCACACACTCCCCGTGCACTTCCCATACTCTCGCCACACACTCCCCATACACTGCCCACCCACTCCCCGTACAGACCCCACACACTCTCCACACACTCCCCGTACATACCCCACACACTCCCCACACACTCCCCACACCCTCCCCACACACTCACCGTACATACCCCACACACTCCCCACACACTCCCCGTGCACTCCCCGCACATTCCACTCACATTCCCCACACACTCCCCGTACAGACCCCACACACTCTCCACACACTCCACGTACATACCCCACACACTCCCCGTACATACCCCACACACTCCCCACACACTCACCGTACATACCCCACACACTCCCCACACACTCCCCACACACTCCCCACACACTCCCCACACACTCCCCATACGTACCCCACAAACTCCCCGTATATACCCCACACACTGCGCACACTCCCCACACACTCCCCACACACTCCCCACACACTCCCCATACATACTCCACACACTGCGCACACTCCCCGTACACTCCCCGCACACTGCGCACACTCTCCATACATTCCCCGCACACTCTCCACACACTCCCCACACACTCCCCACACACTCCCCGAACAGTCTCCACACACTACCCACACGCTCCCCACACACTCCCCACACACTCCCCGCACACTCTCCACACACTCCCCACACACGCCCCACTCACTCCCCGTACATTCCCCGCACACTCCCCGCACACTCCCCACACACTCCCCACACACTCCCCACACACTCACCGTACATACCCCACACACTCCCCACACACTCACCGTACATACCCCACACACTCCCCACACACTCACCGTACATACCCCACACACTCCCCACAAACTCACCGTACATACCCCACACACTCCCCACATACTCACCGTACATACCCAACACGCTCCCAACACACTCCCCGTGCACTCCCCGCACATTCCACTCACATTCCCCACACACTCCCCACATACTCCCCGTACAGACCCCACCCACTCCCCACACACTCCCCACACACTCCCCACACACTCCCCGTACGTACCCCACACACTCCCCACACACTCACCGTACATTCCCCACACACTCCCCACACACTCCCCATACATACTCCACACACTGCGCACACTCACCGTACACTCCCTGCACACTGCGCACACTACCCATACATTCCCCGCACACTCTCCACACACTCCCCACACACTCCCCACACACTCCCCGAACACTCTCCACACACTACCCACACGCTCCCCACATACTACCCACATGCTCCCCACACACTCCCCACACACTCCCCGCACACGCCCCACTCACTCCCCGTACATTCCCCGCACACTCCCCGCACACTCCCCGCACACTCCCCGCACACTCCCCACACACTCCCCACACACTCCCCATACATAACCCACACACTCCCCATACATACCCTACACACTCCCCGGGCACTCCCCACACACTGCCCACCCACTCCCCACACACTCCCCGTACAAACCCCACACACTCTCCGCACACTCCCCATACATACCCCACACACTCCCCATGGCCGCCAAGGGTGGAGCATTTAAAATCAGTGATGTTCTAAAGGCTAGGTTAGGCGGAGCGCAGAGGTCTCGGGGGATTATAGAGCTGGAGGAGATTACAGAGATTGGGAGGGGGTGAAGCCATGAAAGGATTTGAAAACAGGATGAGAATTTTAAAATCGAAGCATTGCTTAACTTGGAGCCAATGTTGGTCAGTGAGCATTGGGGATATGGGTGAGCTCAAGTTTATGGAGGCTAGAACTTGGGAGGCCAGCCAGGAGTGTGTTAGAATTGTGAAGTCTAGAGGTGATAAAGGCGTGGATGGGGGTTTCGGCAGCCTATAATTTGAGGTAAGGGCGGCGACGGGCGACGTTACGCAGGTGGAAATAGCCGTCTTAGTGACAGAATGTAAGCTCAATTCACGATGAAATTTGACACCCAGGTTGTGAACAGACTTGGTCAGCCTTCAACAGTTGGGGGGAAAGGGAATCAGTGGAAAGAGAACGGAGTTTGGGTGAGAACCAAATACAATGGCTTCGGTCTTCCCGATAATTAATTAGAGGAAATATCTACTCATCCAGTGCTGGTTGTCGGACAAGCGGTCGGTGGGGGCGGGGCGTGAGAGAAGTGAGGGTGAGGTAGAGCTGGGTGTCACAGCGTACATGTGAAAACTGACTGTGTTTCCGGATGATGTCGCTGAGGTGCAACATGTAGATGAGAAATAGGAGGGGGCAAGGATAGATCCTTGGGGGACACCAGAGGTAACGATGCGGGGGTGGGAAGAGACGACGTTGCAGGAGATTTTCTGGTTACGATTAGATCGATAAGAATGGAACCAGGCGAGTGCAGTCCCATCCAGCTGGACGATGGTGGAGAGGTGTTGGAGGAGGTTGGAGTGGTCAACCGTGTCAAAGTCCCCATACATTCCTTACACAGTCCACCACAATCCACACACAGTCCCTACACAGTCCACACACAGTCCCTACACAGTCCACACACATTCCCTACACAGTCCACACACAGTTCCTATACAGTCCACACACAGCCCCTACACAGTCCGCATATAGTTCCTACACAGTCCACACACAGTCCCTACACAGTCCCTACATAGTCCTCACACAGTCCATACACACTCCACACACAGTTCCTACACAGTCCACACACAGTCCCTATACAGTCCCTACACGGTCCCTACACAGTCCACACACAGTCCTCACACAGAACCTACACAGTCCCTACACAGTCCTCATACAGTCCCTACACAGTCCTACACAGTCCCTAAACAGTCCCTACACAGTCCACACACAGTCCCTACACAGTCCTTACACAGTCCCTACACAGTCCCTACACAGTCCACACACAGTGGAACCTACACAGTCCACACACAGTCCCTACACAGTCCACACACAGTCCCTACACAGTCCCTACACACTCTACACACAGTTCCTATACAGTCCACACACAGCCCCTATACAGTCCCTACACAGTCCATACACTGTCGTTACATAGTCCATACGCAGTCACTATACAGTCCTTACACAGTTGATACATAGTCCTTACACAGTCCCCACACAGTCCCTACACAGTCCCTACACAGTCCCTGCACAGTCCCTATGCAGTCCATACACTGTCCCTACACAGTCCACACACAGTCTCAACACAGTACTCACACAGAACCTACACAGTCCACACACAGTTCCTACACAGTCCACACACAATCCCTACACAGTTCCTACACACTCCACACACAGTTCCTATACAGTCCACACACAGCCCCTATACAGTCCCTACACAGTCCACACACAGTCCCTACACAGTCCATACACAGTCATTACATAGTCCATACGCAGTCCCTATACAGTCCTTACACAGTTGATACATATCCTTACACAGTCCCTACACAGTCCCCACACAGTCCACACACAGTCCCTGCACAGTTCTTACACAGCCCCGACACAGTCCATACTCAGTCCCTATGCAGTCCCCACTCAGTCCCTACACATTCCATACACAGTCCTTACACAGTCCATACACAGTCCACACACAGTCTCTACACAGTACTCATACAGAACCTACACAGTCCACACACAATCCCTACACAGTCCCTACACACTCCACACACAGTTCCTATACAGTCCACACACAGCCCCTATACAGTCCCTACACAGTCCACACACAGTCCCTGCACAGTTCCTACACAGTCCCTACGCAGTCCATACACAGTCCATACACAGTCCATACTCAGTCCCTATACAGTCCCCACTCAGTCCCTACACATTCCATACACAGTCCTTACACAGTCCATACACAGTCCCTACGCAGTCCACACAGTCCCTACACAGTCCCTACACAGTCCATACACAGTCCTTACACAGTCCCTACACAGTGCACACACAGTCTCTACACAGTACTCACACAGAACCTACACAGTCCACACACAGTCCCTACACAGTCCACACACAATCCCTACACAGTCCCTACACACTCCACACACAGTTCCTATACAGTCCCTACACAGTCCACACACAGTCCCTACACAGTCATTACATAGTCCATACGCAGCCCCTATACAGTCCTTACACAGTTGATACATAGTCCTTACACAGTCCCTACACAGTCCCCACACAGTCCCTGCACAGTTCCTACACAGTCCCTATGCAGTCCATACACAGTCCATACTCAGTCCCTATGCAGTCCCCACTCAGTCCCTACACATTCCATACACAGTCCTTACACAGTCCATACACAGTCCATACACAGTCCCCACACAGTCCATACACAGTCCTTACACATTCCATACACAGTCCTTACACAGTCCATACACAGTCCCTACGCAGTCCACACTCAGTCCCTACACAGTCCATACACATTCCCTACACAATCCCCAAACAGTAGAATACTCTTCCAAATGAAGTTTTGGACTTTAGCGGCACCAGAACATGAATCCTGGACACAGGTTTAGAATCATCTTAGCGTGAGGGCAAATGTTGGTAACGATGTCCTATATCTGTGCGTATCAGGCTGGGCACAGCACCGGCACATTCTGTGAACTCTTCACCATAACTGATGGTAATGAGTGTGTGAGTGAGCAATGTTATGTAAACGCTCCTACTAATAGATCACAACCATGGGGTAGCAGTCCATCACCATCTTAGGTGCTAGACTTGACAGGATGTTTACTGACTTCAGAATTTCACTTTACCAGCTAAAAATACCGCTTGACGTAGCTCAAAAACAGCAAGCTGGTGCCAGGGTCAAGGGTCAGGGCAGGCTCGCTGGCTGAGGTATGTGTCAACGTGTGGGAAATAAGCAATGAGCAGCATGCTGTGTCTCCCTATGCATTTCTCACTGACTTATAACATAATGCAAATGCTTTCTCGGTTCTGCAATAGACACACCCACGGCAGGTCTGTCAGCCTCCAGGAGAGAAGAGTGCGAGAATATTCCAGGCATCGAACCGGTCCCAGAAGTTCAAAATTACACAACTTCTTCACCACCTTGAAGGCAGAAAGTTTGATTCTGACAGTAATGTATTTGCTTCATGGGTTCTTTGCTTAAGAATTCATAGCAACACATTGCTATTGAGAACTAGTTGGTTTATTAGAAAAGGTTCAACAATCACACGACACATTACCAGTTCATCCACCAGGCTCACAACCACCTGCCCCATCATGGATCCCCTGAACCCAACTGGCTGGGGTTTTATTGAGCCTTGTGACCATCACATGACTGGCTAAGTCACTCCCAACTCAACAGCTCCACATACTCACATGTGCATACATTACACTGACAACTGGTCTACTTCCAAAAACATTAATCTGTCTTTTCTCATTTCAGGTAATGCCTGGCTATTTCCAGCACTTGCAGCTTTTTCCCTCTTTGTGCTGTCCTTAGGCCCTCCGACTTGAATATAGCGAGTATGATTAAGAAGTTTGCAGATGATACTAAAATCGGCTGTGTGGTTGATAAAGATGAAGAAAGCTATAAGAACATAAGAATTAGGAACAGGAGTAGGCCATACAGCCCCTCGAGCCTGCTCCGCCATTTAATACGATCATGGCTGATCTGATCATGGACTCAGCTCCACTTCCCTGCCCGCTCCCCATAACCCCTGATCCCTTATCGCTTAAGAAACTGTCAATTTCTGTCTTAAATTTATTCAATGTCCCAGCTTCCACAGCTCTCTGAGGCAGCACATTCCACAGATTTACAACTCTCTGAGAGAAGAAATTTCTCCTCATCTCTGTTTTAAATGGGCGGCCCCTTATTCTAAGATCATGCCCTCTAGTTCTAGTCTCCCCTATCAGTGGAAACATCCTCTCTGCATCCACCCTGTCAAACCCCCTCATAATCTTATCCATTTTGATGAGTAGAGGCCCAACCTCTCAATCTTTCCTCATAAGTCAACTGCCTCCTCCCCGGAACCAACCGAGTGAACCTTCTCTGAACTGCCTCCAAAGCAAGTATATCCTTTCGTAAATATGGAAACCAAAACTGCACGCAGTATTCCAGGTGTAGCAAGACTTCCCTGCTTTTATACTCCATCCCATTTGCAATAAAGCCCAAGATATCATTGGCCTTCCTGATCACTTGCTGTACCTGCATATTAACCTTTTGTGTTTCATGCACAAGTACCCCCAGGTCCTGCTGTACTGCAGCACTTTGCAATCTTTCTCATTTAAATAATAACTTGCTCTTTGATTTTTTTCTGCCAAAGTGCATGACCTCACACTTTCCAACATTATGCTCCATCTGGAAAATTTTTGACCACTCACTTATCCTGTCTATGTCCTTTTGTAGATTTTTTGTGTCCTCCTCACACATTGCTTTTCCTCCCATCTTTGTATCATCAGCAAACTTGGCTACGTTACACTCAGTCCCTTCTGCCAAGTCATTAACATAGATTATAAATAGTTGGGGTCCCAGCACCGATCCCTGTAGCACCCCACTAGTTACTGATTGTCCACCAGAGAATGAACCATTTATCCCGACTCTCTGTTTTCTGTTAGTTAGCCAATCCTCTATCCATGCTAATATATTACCCCCAACCTCGTGAACTTTGATCTTGTGCAGTAACCTTTTATGTGGCCCCTTGTCAAATGCCTTCTGGAAGTCCAAATACACCACATCCACTGGTTCCCCTTTATCCACCCTGTTCGTTACATCCTCAAAGAATTCCAACAAATTTGTCAAACATGACTTCCCCTTCATAAATCCATGCTGACTCTGCCTGACTGAATTTTGCTTTTCCAAATGTCCTGCTATTGCTTCTTTAACACTGGACTGCAACATTTTCCTAACCACAGATGTTAGGCTAACTGGTCTTTTGTCTGCCTCTTTTTTTAAATAGGGCATTACATTTGCAGTTTTCCAATCTGCTGGGACCTCCCCAGAATCCAAGGAATTTTGGTAAATTACAACCAATGCATCCATTATCCCTGCCGTTACTTTTCTTAAGACCTTAGGATGCAAGCCATCAGGTTCAGGGGATTTATCTGCCTTTAGTCCCATTATCTTTCTGAGGACCACCACCTTGGTGATTGTGATTGTGTTAAGTTCCTCCCCCAATATAACCCCTTGACTATCCACTGTTGGGATATTGTTAGTGTCCTCGACTGTAAAGACTGATACAAAATATTTGTTCAGAGTTTCTGCCATCTCCATGTACCCCATTACTAATTCCCCGGTCTCACTCCCCACGCACTCCCCACACACTCCACGCAAACTCCCCACGCACAACCCACATTCTCCACACACACTCCCCGCGCACTCCCCACGCACTCCCCACACACTCCCCACACACTCCCCACACACTCCACGCACACTCCCCGCACACTCCCCACGCACTCCCCACACACTCCCCACACACTCGTCACTCACTCCCCACATACTCCCCGCACCCTCGTCGCACACTCCCCGCAAACTCTCCGTACATACCCCGCACACTCACCGTACACTTCCCGCACACTCCCTGTACACTCCCCACACAATCCCCGGACACTCCCCGGACACTCCCCACACACTCCCCGTACATACCCGACACACTCCCCACACACTCCCCGTACAAACGCCACACAATCCATGCACATTCCCCACACTTTTCCCGTACATACCTCACACACTCCCCACATGCTCCCCCCACACTGCTCACACACTTCCCGTACATACCCCACATACTCCCCATGCACTCCCCACACTCTTGCCACACACTCCCCACCCAATTCCCACACTCTCCCCGTACATATTCCACACACTGCGCACACTCCCCGTACACTTCCCACACACTCCCCACACACTCCCCGTATATACCCCACATACTCCCCACATACTTCCCACACACTCCCCACACACTTACCACGCAATCCCCGCGCACTCTCAGCACACTCCCCACACACTCCCCACGCACTCCCCATACACTCCCCGTACATACCCCACATACTCCCCGCACACTTCCCACACACTCCCCACAAACTCACTGTACATACCCCACATACTCCCCACACACTCCCCACACACTCCCCACACACTCACCGTACATACCCCAAATACTCCCCACACACTTCCCACACACTCCCCAACACACTCCCCACACACTCCCCACGCACTCCCCACACACTCCACGCACACTCCCCATGCACTCCCCACACACTCCCCACACACTCCCCGCACACTCCCCGCACATTCCCGCACACTACCACACTCTTCCCACACACTCCCCGCAAAATCCCCGCAAACTCTCCGTACGCTCCCCACACACTCCCCGCAAAATCCCCGCAAACTCTCCGTACACTCCCCACACACTCCCCACACACTCCCCGCATATACCCACACACTCCCCGTATATACCCCACACACTCCCCACCTACTCCCTATACATACCCCACACACTCCCCACACACTCCCCACACACTCCCCACACACTCCCCGCATATACCCACACACTCCCCGTATATACCCCACACACTCCCCACCTACTCCCTATACATACCCCACACACTCCCCACACACTCCCCACACACTCCCCACACACTCCCCGTATATACCCCACACACTCCCCGTATATTCCCCACACACTCCCCGCATATACCCACACACTCCCCGTATATACCCCACACACTCCCCACCTACTCCCTATACATACCCCACACACTCCCCACACACTCCCCACACACTCCCCACACACTCCCCGTATATACCCCACACACTCCCCGTATATTCCCCACACACTCCCCACATACTCCCCATACATACCCCACACACTCCCCATACACTTCCCGTACATACCCCACACAATCCCCGCACATTCCCCACACACTCCCCGTACATACCCCACACACTCCCCGCGCACTCCCCATACTCTCGCCACATGATCCCCACCCAATCCCCACACTCTCCCCGTACATATTACGAGACACTGCGCACACTCCTCGTACACTTCCCACACACTCCCTGCACACTCCCCACACACTCCCCGTATCTATATGGGTCGAGCTGCAGAACACCAAAGGGCAAAAAACGTTAGTGGGAGTTGTGTCCAGACCTCCAAACAGTAGTAGTGATGTTGGGGAGGGCATCAAACAGGAAATTAGGGGTACATGCAATAAAGCTGCAGCAGTTATAATGGGTGACTTTAATATGCACATAGATTGGGTTAACCAAACTGGAAGCAATACGGTGGAGGAGGATTTCCTGGAGTGCATAAGGGATGGTTTTCGAGACCAATATGTCGAGGAACCAACTAGGGGAGAGGCCATCTTAGACTGGGTATTGTGTAATGAGAGAGGATTAATTAGCAATCTCGTTGTGCGAGGCCCCTTGGGGAAGAGTGACCATAATATGGTGGAGATCTGCATTAGGATGGAGAATAATTCAGAGACCATGGTCCAGAACTTAAAGAAGGGTAACTTTGAAGGTATGAGGCGTGAATTAGCTAGGATAGATTGGCGAATGATACTTAAGGGGTTGACTGTGGATGGGCAATGGCAGACATTTAGAGATCGCATGGATGAACTACAACAATTGTACATTCCTTTCTGGTGTAAAAATAAAAAAGGGAAGGTGGCTCAACCGTGGCTATCAAGGGAAATCAGGGATAGTATTAAAGCCAAGGAAGTGGCATACAAATTGGCCAAAAATAACAGCGAACCCGGGGACTGGGAGAAATTTAGAACTCAGCAGAGGAGGACAAAGGGTTTTGATTAGGGCAGGGAAAATGGAGTACGAGAAGAAGCTTGCAGGGAACATTAAGACGGATTGCAAAAGTTTCTATAGATATGTGAAGAGAAAAAGGTTAGTAAAGACAAATGTAGGTCCCCTGCAGTCAGAATCAGGGGAAGTCATAACGGGGAACAAAGAAATGGCAGACCAATTGAACAAGTACTTTGGTTCGGTATTCACTAAGGAGGACACAAACAACCTTCCGGATATAAAAGGGGTCGGAGGGTCTAGTAAGGAGGAGGAACTGAGGGAAATCCTTATTAGTCGGGAAATTGTGTTGGGGAAATTGATGGGATTGAAGGCCGATAAATCCCCAGGGCCTGATGGACTGCATCCCAGAGTACTTAAGGAGGTGGCCTTGGAAATAGAGGATGCATTGACAGTCATTTTCCAACATTCCATTGATACTGGATCAGTTCCTATGGAGTGGAGGGTAGCCAATGTAACCCCACTTTTTAAAAAAGGAGGGAGAGAGATAACAGGGAATTATAGACTGGTCAGCCTGACATTGGTAGTGGGTAAAATGATGGAATCAATTATTAAGGATGTCATAGCAGCGCATTTGGAAAGAGGTGACATGATAGGTCCAAGTCAGCATGGATTTGTGAAAGGGAAATCATGCTTGACAAATCTTCTGGAATTTTTTGAGGATGTTTCCAGTAGAGTGGACAAGGGAGAACCAGTTGATGTAGTATATTTGGACTTTCAGAAAGCTTTCGACAAGGTCCCACACAAGAGATTAATGTGCAAAGTTAAAGCACATGGGATTGGGGGTAGTGTGCTGACATGGATTGAGAACTGGTTGGCAGACAGGAAGAAAAGAGTAGGAGTAAATGGGTACTTTTCAGAATGGCAGGCAGTGACTAGTGGGGTACCGCAAGGTTCTGTGCTGGGGCCCCAGCTGTTTACACTGTACATTAATGATTTAGACGAGGGGATTAAATGTAGTATCTCCAAATTTGCGGATGACACTAAGTTGGGTAGCAGTGTGAGCTGCGAGGAGGATGCTATGAGGCTGCAGAGCGACTTGGATAGGTTAGGTGAGTGGGCAAATGCATGGCAGATGAAGTATAATGTGGATAAATGTGAGGTTATCCACTTTGGTGGTAAAAACAGAGAGACAGACTATTATCTGAATGGTGACAGATTAGGAAAAGGGGAGGTGCAACGAGACCTAGGTGTCATGGTACATCAGTCATTGAAGGTTGGCATGCAGGTACAGCAGGCGGTTAAGAAAGCAAATGGCATGTTGGCCTTCATAGCGAGGGGATTTGAGTACAGGGGCAGGGAGGTGTTGCTACAGTTGTACAGGGCCTTGGTGAGGCCACACCTGGAGTATTGTGTATAGTTTTGGTCTCCTAACTTGAGGAAGGACATTCTTGCTATTGAGGGAGTGCAGCGAAAGTTCACCAGACTGATTCCCGGGATGGCGGGACTAACCTATCAAGAAAGACTGGATCAACTGGGCTTGTATTCACTGGAGTTCAGAAGAATGAGAGGGGACCTCATAGAAACCTTTAAAATTCTGACGGGTTTAGACAGGTTAGATGCAGGAAGAATGTTCCCAATGTTGGGGAAGTCCAGAACCAGGGGACACAGTCTAAGGATAAGGGGTAAGCCATTTAGGACCGAGATGAGGAGAAACTTCTTCACCCAGAGAGTGGTGAACCCGTGGAATTCTCTACCACAGAAAGTTGTTGAGGCCAATTCACTAAATATATTCAAAAAGGAGTTAGATGAAGTCCTTACTACTCGGGGGATCAAGGTGTATGGCGAGAAAGCAGGAATGGGGTACTGAAGTTGCATGTTCAGCCACGAACTCATTGAATGGCGGTGCAGGCTAGAAGGGCCGAATGGCCTACTCTTGCACCAATTTTCTATGTTTCTATGTTTCTATACCCCACACACTCCCCGTATATACCCCACACACTTCCCACATACTCCCCATACACACCTCACAAACTCCCCACACACAACCCACACACTCCCCACACACTCCTCACACACTCCCCACACACTCCCCACACACTCCACGCACATTCACCATGCAGTCCCCACAAACTCCCCGTACATACCCCACACACTCCCCACACACTCCCCACACACACCCCACACACACCCCACACACTCCCCACATACTCCCCACACACTCCCCACGCACTTCCCACAGAGTCCGCGCAGACTCCCCACGCACTCCCCACATTCTCCACACACACACTCCCCACACACTCCACGCACACTCCCCACGCACTCCCTGCGCACTCCCCACACACTCCCCACGCACTCCCCACGCACTCCCCACACACTCCCCACACACTCCCCACACAGTCCCCACAAACTCTCCGTACATACCCCGCACACTCCCCGTACACTCCCCTTACACTCCCCGTACACTCCACACACACTCCCCGTACACTCCCCACACACTCCCCATACATACCCCACACACTCCCTGCACATTCCCCACACACTTCCCGTACATACCCCACACACTCCCCACATGCTCCCCCCACACTGCTCACACACTCCTCGTACATACCCCACATATTCCCCGTACACTTCCCACACACTCCCCACACACACCCCACACACTCCACGCACACTCCCCACACACTCCCCACACACTCCCCACACACTCCACACACACTCCCCACACATACCCCACACACTCCCCAAACACTCCCCACACACTCCCCACATGCTCCCCGCACATTCCCGCACACTACCACACTCTTCCCACACACTCCCCACACACTCCCCACACACTCCCCACACACTCCCCAAACACTCTCCACACTCTCCCCACATACTCCCCGCACATTCCCGCACACTACCACACTCTTCCCACACATTCACCGCAAAATCCCCGCAAACTCTCCCTACACTCCCCACACACACCCCACACACTCCCCACGCACTCCCCACACACTCCCCGTATATATCCCACACACTCCCCGTATATACCCCACACACTCCCCACATACTCCCCATACATACCCCACACACTCTCCCTACACTCCCCACACACACCCCACACACTCCCCACGCACTCCCCACACACTCCCCGTATATACCCCACACACTCCCCGTATATACCTCACACACTCCCCACATACTCCCCATACATACCCCACACACTCCCCATACACTCCCCGTACATACCCCACACACTTCCCACACACTCCCCATACACTCCCCAGGCACTCCCTACACACTCCACGCACATTCACCATGCAGTCCCCACACACTCCCCGTACATACCCTACACACTCCCGACACACTCCCCACACACACCCCACACACTCCCCACACACACCCCACATACTCCCCACACACTCCCCATGCACTCCCCACACACTCCCCACACAGACCGCGCAGACTCCCCACGCACTCCCCACATTCTCCACACACACTCCCCACACACTCCACGCACACTCCTCACGCACTCCCCGCGCACTCCCCACACACTCCCCACGCACTCCCCACGCACTCCCACACACTCCCCACACACTCCCTGCACAGTCCCCACAAACTCTCCGTACATACCCCGCACACTCCCCGTACACTCCCCACACACTCCCCGTACACTCCCCGTACACTCCCCGTACACTCCCCACACAATCTCTGCACATTCCCCGTACATACCCCACATACTTCCCACACACTTCCCACACACTCCCCACATACTCCCCACACACTCGACACGCAATCCCCGCGCACTCCCCGCACACTCCCCATACATACCCCACACACTCCCCATAAACTCCCCGTACATACCCCACATACTCCCCGCACACTTCCCACACACTCCCCATAACCTCCCCACACACTCCACGCACACGCCCCACACACTCTCCACACACTCCCCACAAACTCCCCGCATACTCCCCGCACACTCCCCACACACTCCCCGCACACTCCCCGTACATACCCGGCACACTCCCCGTACACTCCCCGTACACTCCCCGCACACTCCCCGCACACTCCCCACATACTCCCCACAAACTCCCCGCATACTCCCCACACACTCCCCACACACATCCCGCACATTCCCCACACACTTCCCGCACACTCACCGCACACTCCCCACACACTCACTGTACATACCCCACATACTCTCCACACACTTCCCACACACTCCCCACGCACTCCCCACACACTTCCCACACACTCCCCACACACTCCCCACGCACACCCCGCACACTCCCCACGCACTCCCCACATTCTCCCCACATACTCCCCACACACTCTGCACACACTCCCCACGCACTACCCACACACACCCCACACAATCCCCACACATTCCCCACACACTCCCCGTACATACCCCACACACTCCCCACATACTCCCCATACATACCCCACACACTCCTCACACACTCCCCGTACCTACCACACATACTCCCGCACACTCCCCATACTCGCGCTACACACTCCCCACCCAATCACCACACTCTCTCCGTACATATTACCACACACTGCGCACACTCCCCGTACACTTCCCACACACTCCCCGTACATACCCCACACACTCCCCACACAGTCCACACACAGTCAACGTACATACCCTACACACTCCCCACACACTCCCCGTACATACCCCACATACTCCCCACACACTTCCCACACACTCCCCACACACTCCCCACACAAAGACCACGCACACCCCACACACTCCCCATGCACTCCCCACACACCACGCACACTCCCCACACACTCCCCACACACTCACCGTACGTACCCTACACACTCCCCACACACTCCCTGTACATACCCCACATACTCCCCACACACTCCCCACACACTCCCCACACACTCCTCACACACTCCCCAGGCACTCCCCACACACTCCCCACACACTCCCCACACACTCACCGTACGTACCCTACACACTCCCCACACACTCCCCGTACATACCCCACACACTCCCCACACACTCCCCAGGCACTCCCTACACACTCCACGCACATTCACCACGCAGTCCCCACACACTCCACGCAAACTCCCCACGCACTCCCCACATTCTCCCCACATTCTCCACACACGCTCCCCGCACACTCCTGCACACTCCACGCACACTCCCCACTCCCCCACAAACTCCCCGCATACTCCCCGCACACTCCCCGCGCACTCCCCGCACACTACCCGCACACTCCCCGCACACTCCCCGCACACTCCCCGTACATGCCCCACACACTCCCCACACACTCCCCGTACATACCCCACATACTTCCCACACACTTCCCACACACTCCCCACACACTCGACACGCAATCCCCGCGCACTCCCCGCACACTCCCCATACATACCCCACACACTCCCCACACACTCACTGTACATACCCCACATACTCCCCACACACTTCACACACACTCCCCACACACTCCCCGCATACTACCAGCACACTCAACGCACACTCCCCGCACACTCCACGCATACTCCCCACACACTCCCCACACACTCCCCACAAACTCCCCGCATACTCCCCACACACTCCCCGTAAATACCCCACACACTCTCCACATGCTCCCCCCACACTCCTCACAGACTCCCGTGACATACCACACATACTCCCCGCGCACTCCCCACACTCTCGCCACACATTCCCCAACCAATCCCCACACTCTCCCCGTACATATTACCGCACACTGCGCACACTTCCCGCACACTCCCCACACACTCCCCGCACACTCCCCGTACATACCCCACACACTCCCCACACACTCACCGTACATACCCCACACACTCCTCACACATACCCCGTACATACCCCGCATACTTCCCACACACTTCCCACACACTCCCCACACTCACCCCACACACTCCCCACACAAACACCACACACACCCCACACACTCCCCACGCACTCCCCAAACACTCCCCACACACCACGCACACTCCCCACACACTCCCCACACACTCCTCGCAAAATCCTCGCAAACTCTCCGTACACTACCCACACACTCCCCACACACTCCCTGTATATACCCCACACACTCCCCGTATATACCCCACACACTCCTCACATACTCCCCATACATACCCCACACACTCCCCACACACTCCACACACACACCCCACACACTCCCCACACACTCCCCACACACTCCCCGTATCTACCCCACACCCTCCCCACCCAATCCCCACACTCTCCCCGTATATATTACCACACACTGCGCACACTCCCCGTACACTCCCCGCACACTCCCCGCACACTCCCCGTACATACCCCACACACTCCCCACACACTCCCCGTACATACCCCACATACTCCCCACACACACCCCACACACTTCCCACACACTCCCCGCACACACCCACACACTCCCCACACAAACACCACAAACACCCCACACACTCCCCACGCAGTCCCCACACACTCCCCACATACACCACACACTCCCCACACAATCCCCAGGCACTCCCTACACACTCCACGCACATTCACCACGCAGTCCCCACACAGTCCCCACGCTCTCCCCACACACTCCACGCAAACTCCCCACGCGCTCCCCACACACTCCCCACACACTCCCCACACCCTCCCGACACACTACCTACACACTCCCCGTACAAACGCCACACAATCCATGCACATTCCCCACACTTTTCCCGTACATACCTCACACACTCCCCACATGCTCCCCCCACACTGCTCACACACTTCCCGTACATACCCCACATACTCCCCATGCACTCCCCACACTCTTGCCACACACTCCCCACCCAATTCCCACACTCTCCCCGGACATATTCCACACACTGCGCACACTCCCCGTACACTTCCCACACACTCCCCACACACTCCCCGTATATACCCCACATACTCCCCACATACTTCCCACACACTCCCCACACACTCCCCACGCACTCCCCATACACTCCCCGTACATACCCCACATACTCCCCGCACACTTCCCACACACTCCCCACAACTTCCCCACACACTCTCCACAAACTCACTGTACATACCCCACATACTCCCCACACACTCCCCACACACTCCCCACACACTCACCGTACATACCCCAAATACTCCCCACACACTTCCCACACACTCCCCAACACACTCCCCACGCACTCCCCACACACTCCACGCACACTCCCCATGCACTCCCCACACACTCCCCACACACTCCCCGCACACTCCCCGCACATTCCCGCACACTACCACACTCTTCCCACACACTCCCCGCAAAATCCCCGCAAACTCTCCGTACGCTCCCCACACACTCCCCGCAAAATCCCCGCAAACTCTCCGTACACTCCCCACACACTCCCCACACACTCCCCGCATATACCCACACACTCCCCGTATATACCCCACACACTCCCCACCTACTCCCCATACATACCTCACACACTCCCCACACACTCCCCACACACTCCCCATACACTTCCCGTACATACCCCACACAATCCCCGCACATTCCCCACACACTCCCCGTACATACCCCACATACTCCCCGCGCACTCCCCATACTCTCGCCACATGATCCCCACCCAATCCCCACACTCTCCCCGTACATATTACGAGACACTGCGCACACTCCTCGTACACTTCCCACACACTCCCTGCACACTCCCCACACACTCCCCGTATCTATATGGGTCGAGCTGCAGAACACCAAAGGGCAAAAAACGTTAGTGGGAGTTGTGTACAGACCTCCAAACAGTAGTAGTGATGTTGGGGAGGGCATCAAACAGGAAATTAGGGGTACATGCAATAAAGCTGCAGCAGTTATAATGGGTGACTTTAATATGCACATAGATTGGGTTAACCAAACTGGAAGCAATACGGTGGAGGAGGATTTCCTGGAGTGCATAAGGGATGGTTTTCGAGACCAATATGTCGAGGAACCAACTAGGAGAGAGGCCATCTTAGACTGGGTATTGTGTAATGAGAGAGGATTAATTAGCAATCTCGTTGTGCGAGGCCCCTTGGGGAAGAGTGACCATAATATGGTGGAGATCTGCATTAGGATGGAGAATAATTCAGAGACCATGGTCCAGAACTTAAAGAAGGGTAACTTTGAAGGTATGAGGCGTGAATTAGCTAGGATAGATTGGCGAATGATACTTAAGGGGTTGACTGTGGATGGGCAATGGCAGACATTTAGAGACCGCATGGATGAACTACAACAATTGTACATTCCTTTCTGGTGTAAAAATAAAAAAGGGAAGGTGGCTCAACCGTGGCTATCAAGGGAAATCAGGGATAGTATTAAAGCCAAGGAAGTGGCATACAAATTGGCCAAAAATAACAGCGAACCCGGGGACTGGGAGAAATTTAGAACTCAGCAGAGGAGGACAAAGGGTTTGATTAGGGCAGGGAAAATGGAGTACGAGAAGAAGCTTGCAGGGAACATTAAGACGGATTGCAAAAGTTTCTATAGATATGTGAAGAGAAAAAGGTTAGTAAAGACAAATGTAGGTCCCCTGCAGTCAGAATCAGGGGAAGTCATAACGGGGAACAAAGAAATGGCAGACCAATTGAACAAGTACTTTGGTTCGGTATTCACTAAGGAGGACACAAACAACCTTCCGGATATAAAAGGGGTCGGAGGGTCTAGTAAGGAGGAGGAACTGAGGGAAATCCTTATTAGTCGGGAAATTGTGTTGGGGAAATTGATGGGATTGAAGGCCGATAAATCCCCAGGGCCTGATGGACTGCATCCCAGAGTACTTAAGGAGATGGCCTTGGAAATAGAGGATGCATTGACAGTCATTTTCCAACATTCCATTGATACTGGATCAGTTCCTATGGAGTGGAGGGTAGCCAATGTAACCCCACTTTTTAAAAAAGGAGGGAGAGAGATAACAGGGAATTATAGACTGGTCAGCCTGACATTGGTAGTGGGTAAAATGATGGAATCAATTATTAAGGATGTCATAGCAGCGCATTTGGAAAGAGGTGACATGATAGGTCCAAGTCAGCATGGATTTGTGAAAGGGAAATCATGCTTGACAAATCTTCTGGAATTTTTTGAGGATGTTTCCAGTAGAGTGGACAAGGGAGAACCAGTTGATGTAGTATATTTGGACTTTCAGAAAGCTTTCGACAAGGTCCCACACAAGAGATTAATGTGCAAAGTTAAAGCACATGGGATTGGGGGTAGTGTGCTGACATGGATTGAGAACTGGTTGGCAGACAGGAAGAAAAGAGTAGGAGTAAATGGGTACTTTTCAGAATGGCAGGCAGTGACTAGTGGGTTACCGCAAGGTTCTGTGCTGGGGCCCCAGCTGTTTACACTGTACATTAATGATTTAGACGAGGGGATTAAATGTAGTATCTCCAAATTTGCGGATGACACTAAGTTGGGTGGCAGTGTGAGCTGCGAGGAGGATGCTATGAGGCTGCAGAGCGACTTGGATAGGTTAGGTGAGTGGGCAAATGCATGGCAGATGAAGTATAATGTGGATAAATGTGAGGTTATCCACTTTGGTGGTAAAAACAGAGAGACAGACTATTATCTGAATGGTGACAGATTAGGAAAAGGGGAGGTGCAACGAGACCTAGGTGTCATGGTACATCAGTCATTGAAGGTTGGCATGCAGGTACAGCAGGCGGTTAAGAAAGCAAATGGCATGTTGGCCTTCATAGCGAGGGGATTTGAGTACAGGGGCAGGGAGGTGTTGCTACAGTTGTACAGGGCCTTGGTGAGGCCACACCTGGAGTATTGTGTATAGTTTTGGTCTCCTAACTTGAGGAAGGACATTCTTGCTATTGAGGGAGTGCAGCGAAAGTTCACCAGACTGATTCCCGGGATGGCGGGACTAACCTATCAAGAAAGACTGGATCAACTGGGCTTGTATTCACTGGAGTTCAGAAGAATGAGAGGGGACCTCATAGAAACCTTTAAAATTCTGATGGGTTTAGACAGGTTAGATGCAGGAAGAATGTTCCCAATGTTGGGGAAGTCCAGAACCAGGGGACACAGTCTAAGGATAAGGGGTAAGCCATTTGGGACCGAGATGAGGAGAAACTTCTTCACCCAGAGAGTGGTGAACCTGTGGAATTCTCTACCACAGAAAGTTGTTGAGACCAATTCACTAAATATATTCAAAAAGGAGTTAGATGAAGTCCTTACTACTCGGGGGATCAAGGGGTATGGCGAGAAAGCAGGAATGGGGTACTGAAGTTGCATGTTCAGTCATGAACTCATTGAATGGCGGTGCAGGCTAGAAGGGCCGAATGGCCTACTCTTGCACCAATTTTCTATGTTTCTATGTTTCTATACCCCACACACTCCCCGTGTATACCCCATACACTTCCCACATACTCCCCATACACACCTCACAAACTCCCCACGCACAACCCACACACTCCCCACACACTCCCCACACACTCCCCACACACTCCACGCACATTCACCATGCAGTCCCCACAAACTCCCCGTACATACCCCACACACTCCCCACACACACCCCACACACACCCCACACACTCCCCACATACTCCCCACACACTCCCCACGCACTTCCCACAGAGTCCGCGCAGACTCCCCACGCACTCTCCACATTCTCCACATACACACTCCCCACACACTCCACGCACACTCCCCACGCACTCCCCGCGCACTCCCCACACACTCCCCACACACTCCCCACGCACTCCCCACGCACTCCCCACACACTCCCCACACACTCCCCACACACTCCCCACAAACTCTCCGTACATACCCCGCACACTCCCCGTACACTCCCCTTACACTCCCCGTACACTCCACACACACTCCCCGTACACTCCCCACACACTCCCCATACATACCCCACACACTCCGCACACACTTCCCATACATACACCACACAATCCCTGCACATTCCCCACACACTTCCCGTACATACCCCACACACTCCCCACATGCTCCCCCCACACTGCTCACACACTCCTCGTACATACCCCACATATTCCCCGTACACTTCCCACACACTCCCCACACACTCCACGCACACTCCCCACACACTCCCCACACACACCCCACACACTCCCCACACACTCCCCACACACTCCACACACACTCCACACACACTCCCCACACACACCCCACACACTCCCCAAACACTCCCCACATGCTCCCCGCACATTCCCGCACACTACCACACTCTTCCCACACACTCCCCACACACTCCCCACACACTCCCCAAACACTCTCCACACTCTCCCCACATACTCCCCGCACATTCCCGCACACTACCACACTCTTCCCACACGCTCCCCGCAAAATCCCCGCAAACTCTCCCTACACTCCCCACACACACCCCACACACTCCCCACGCACTCCCCACACACTCCCCGTATATATCCCACACACTCCCCGTATATACCCCACACACTCCCCACATACTCCCCATACATACCCCACACACTCTCCCTACACTCCCCACACACACCCCACACACTCCCCACACACTCCCCGTATATACCCCACACACTCCCCGTATATACCCCACACACTCCCCACATACTCCCCATACATACCCCACACACTCCCCATACACTCCCCGTACATACCCCACACACTTCCCACACACTCCCCAGGCACTCCCTACACACTCCACGCACATTCACCATGCAGTACCCACACACTCCCCGTACATACCCTACACACTCTCGACACTATCCCCACACACACCCCACACACTCCCCACACACACCCCACATACTCCCCACACACTCCCCATGCACTCCCCACAAACTCCCCACACAGACCGCGCAGACTCCCCACGCACTCCCCACATTCTCCACACACACTCCCCACACACTCCACGCACACTCCTCACGCACTCCCCGCGCACTCCCCACACACTCCCCACGCACTCCCCACACACTCCCACACACTCCCCACACACTCCCTGCACAGTCCCCACAAACTCTCCGTACATACCCCGCACACTCCCCGTACACTCCCCACACACTCCCCGTACACTCCCCGTACACTCCCCACACAATCTCTGCACATTCCCCGTACATACCCCACATACTTCCCACACACTTCCCACACACTCCCCACATACTCCCCACACACTCGACACGCAATCCCCGCGCACTCCCCACACACTCCCCATACATACCCCACACACTCCCCATAAACTCCCCGTACATACCCCACATACTCCCCGCACACTTCCCACACACTCCCCATAACCTCCCCACACACTCCACGCACACGCCCCACACACTCTCCACACACTCCCCACAAACTCCCCGCATACTCCCCGCACACTCCCCACACACTCCCCACACACTCCCCGTACATACCCGGCACACTCCCCGTACACACCCCGTACACTCCCCGCACACTCCCCGCACACTCCCCACATACTCCCCACAAACTCCCCGCATACTCCCCACACACTCCCCACACACATCCCGCACATTCCCCACACACTTCCCGCACACTCACCGCACACTCCCCGCACATTCCCCGTACATGCCCCACACACTCCCCACACACTCCCGTACATACCCCACATACTTCCCACATACTTCCCACACACTTCCCACACATTCCCCACACACTCCCCACACACTCGACACGCAATCCCCGCGCACTCCCCGCACACTCCCCATACATACCCCACACACTCCCCATAAGCTCCCCGTACATAACCCACATACTCCCCGCACACTTCCCACACACTCCCCACACACTCAGTGTACATACCCCACATACTCTCCACACACTTCCCACGCACTCCCCACACACTCCCCACACACTCCCCACACACTCCCGACGCACACCCCGCACACTCCCCACGCACTCCCCACATTCTCCCCACATACTCCCCACACACTCTGCACACACTCCCCACGCACTACCCACACACACCCCACACAATCCCCACACATTCCCCACACACTCCCCGTACATACCCCACACACTCCCCACATACTCCCCATACATACCCCACACACTCCTCACACACTCCCCGTACCTACCACACATACTCCCGCACACTCCCCATACTCGCGCCACACACTCCCCACCCAATCACCACACTCTCTCTGTACATATTACCACACACTGCGCACACTCCCCGTACACTTCCCACACACTCCCCGTACATACCCCACACACTCCCCACACAGTCCACACACACTCAACGTACATACCCTACACACTCCCCACACACTCCCCGTACATACCCCACATACTCCCCACACACTTCCCACACACTCCCCACACACTCCCCACACAAAGACCACGCACACCCCACACACTCCCCATGCACTCCCCACACACCACGCACACTCCCCACACACTCCCCACACACTCACCGTACATACACTACACACTCCCCACACACTATCGTACATACCCCACATACTCCCCACACACTCCCCACACACTCCCCACACACTCCCCACACACTCACCGTACGTACCCTACACACTCCCCACACACTCCCCGTACATACCCCACACACTCCCCACACACTCCCCAGGCACTCCCTACACACTCCACGCACATTCACCACGCAGTCCCCACACACTCCACGCAAACTCCCCACGCACTCCCCACATTCTCCCCACATTCTCCACACACGCTCCCCGCACACTCCCTGCACACTCCACGCACACTCCCCACACACTCCCCACACCCCCCACAAACTCCCCGCATACTCCCCGCACACTCCCCGCGCACTCCCCGCGCACTACCCGCACACTCCCCGCACACTCCCCGTACATGCCCCACACACTCCCCACACACTCCCCGTAAATACCCCACATACTTCCCACACACTTCCCACACACTCCCCACACACTTCCCACGCAATCCCCGCGCACTCCCCGCACACTCCCCATACATACCCCACACACTCCCCACACACTCACTGTACATACCCCACATACTCCCCACACACTTCACACACACTCCCCACACACTCCCCGCATACTACCAGCACACTCAACGCACACTCCCCGCACACTCCACGCATACTCCCCACACACTCCCCACACATTCCCCACAAACTCCCCGCATACTCCCCACACACTCCCCGTAAATACCCCACACACTCCCCACATGCTCCCCCCACACTCCTCACAGACTCCCGTGACATACCACACATACTCCCCGCGCACTCCCCACACTCTCGCCACACATTCCCCAACCAATCCCCACACTCTCCCCGTACATATTACCGCACACTGCGCACACTTCCCGCACACTCCCCGCACACTCCCCGCACACTCCCCGTACATACCCCACACACTCCCCACACACTCACCGTACATACCCCACACACTCCTCACACATACCCCGTACATACCCCGCATACTCCCCACACACTTCCCACACACTCCCCACACACTCCCCACACTCACCCCACACACTCCCCACACAAACACCACACACACCCCACACACTCCCACGCACTCCCCAAACACTCCCCACACACCACGCACACTCCCCACACACTCCCCACACACTCCCCGCAAAATCCTCACAAACTCTCCGTACACTACCCACACACTCCCCACACACGCCCCACACACTCCCTGTATATACCCCACACACTCCCCGTATATACCCCACACACTCCTCACATACTCCCCATACATACCCCACACACTCCCCACACACTCCACACACACACCCCACACACTCCCCACACACTCCCCACAGACTCCCCGTATCTACCCCACACACTCCCCACCCAATCCCCACACTTTCCCCGTATATATTACCACACACTGCGCACACTCCCCGTACACTCCCCGCACACTCCCCGCACACTCCCCGCACACTCCCCGTACATACCCCACACACTCCCCACACACTCCCCGTACATACCCCACATACTCCCCACATACACCCTACACACTTCCCACACACTTCCCACACACTCCCCGCACACACCCACACACTCCCCACACAAACACCACAAACACCCCACACACTCCCCACGCAGTCCCCACACACTCCCCACATACACCACACACTCCCCACACAATCCCCAGGCACTCCCTACACACTCCACGCACATTCACCACGCAGTCCCCACACAGTCCCCACGCTCTCCCCACACACTCCACGCAAACTCCCCACGCGCTCCCCACACACTCCCCACACACTCCCCACACCCTCCCGACATAATCCCCGCACACTCACCACACACTCCCCGCACACTCCCCGTGCACTCCCCACACACTCCCCGTACATACCCCACAGACTCCCCACACACTTTCCGTACATACACCACACAATCCCTGCACATTCCCCACACACTTCCCGTACATACCCCACACACTCCCCGTGCACTTCCCACACTCTCGCCACACACTCCCCATACACTCCCCGTACAGACCCCACACACTCCCCATACACTCCCCGTACATACCCCACACACTCCCCACACACTCCCCACACCCTCCCCACACACTCACCGTACATACCCCACACACTCCCCACACACTCACCGTACATACCCCACACACTCCCCACATACTCACCGTACATACCCAACACGCTCCCAACACACTCCCCGTGCACTCCCCGCACATTCCATTCACATTCCCCACACACTCCCCATATACTCCCCGTACAAACCCCACACACTCCCCACACACTCCCCACACACTCCCCACACACTCCCCACACACTCACCGTACATTCCCCACACATTCCCCACACACTCCCCATACATACTCCACACACTGCGCACACTCCCCGTACACTCCCTGCACACTGCGCACACTCCCCATACATTCCCCGCACACTCTCCACACACTCCCCACACACTCCCCACACACTCCCCGAACATTCTCCACACACTACCCACACGCTCCCCACACACTACCCACATGCTCCCCACACACTCCCCACACACTCCCCGCACACGCCCCACTCACTCCCCGTACACTCCCCGCACACTCCCCGCACACTCCCCGCACACTCCCCACACACTCCCCATACATAACCCACACACTCTCCATACATACCCTACACACTCACCGGGCACTCCCCACACACTGCCCACCCACTCCCCACACACTCCCCGTACATACCCCACACACTCTCCGCACACTCCCCGTACATACCCCACACACTCCCCACACACTCCCCATACATAACCCACACACTCCCCATACATACCCTACACACTCACCGGGCACTCCCCACACACTGCCCACCCACTCCCCACACACTCCCCGTACATACCCCACACACTCTCCGCACACTCCCCATACATACCCCACACACTCCCCATGGCCGCCAAGGGTGGAGCATTTAAAATCAGTGATGTTCTAAAGGCTAGGTTAGGCGGAGCGCAGAGGTCTCGGGGGATTATAGGGCTGGAGGAGATTACAGAGATTGGGAGGGGGTGAAGCCATGAAAGGATTTGAAAACAGGATGAGAATTTTAAAATCGAAGCATTGCTTAACTTGGAGCCAATGTTGGTCAGTGAGTATTGGGGATATGGGTGAGCTCAAGTTTATGGAGGCTAGAACTTGGGAGGCCAGCCAGGAGTGTGTTAGAATTGTGAAGTCTAGAGGTGATAAAGGCGTGGATGGGGGTTTCGGCAGCCTATAATTTGAGGTAAGGGCGGCGACGGGCGACGTTACGCAGGTGGAAATAGCCGTCTTAGTGACAGAATGTAAGCTCAATTCACGATGAAATTTGACACCCAGGTTGTGAACAGACTTGGTCAGCCTTCAACAGTTGGGGGGAAAGGGAATCAGTGGAAAGAGAACGGAGTTTGGGTGAGAACCAAATACAATGGCTTCGGTCTTCCCGATAATTAATTAGAGGAAATATCTACTCATCCAGTGCTGGTTGTCGGACAAGCGGTCGGTGGGGGCGGGGCGTGAGAGAAGTGAGGGTGAGGTAGAGCTGGGTATCGCAGCATACATGTGAAAACTGACTGTGTTTCCGGATGATGTCGCTGAGGTGCAACATGTAGATGAGAAATAGGAGGGGGCAAGGATAGATCCTTGGGGGACACCAGAGGTAACGATGCGGGGGTGGGAAGAGACGACGTTGCAGGAGATTTTCTGGTTACGATTAGATCGATAAGAATGGAACCAGGCGAGTGCAGTCCCATCCAGCTGGACGATGGTGGAGAGGTGTTGGAGGAGGTTGGAGTGGTCAACCGTGTCAAAGTCCCCATACATTCCTTACACAGTCCACACACAATCCACACACAGTCCCTACACAGTCCACACACAGTCCACACACATTCCCTACACACTCCACACACAGTTCCTATACAGTCCACACACAGCCCCTACACAGTCCGCATATAGTTCCTACACAGTCCACACACAGTCCCAAACACAGTCCCTACATAGTCCTCACACAGTCCCTACACACTCCACACACAGTTCCTACACAGTCCACACACAGTCCCTATACAGTCCCTACACAGTCCACACACAGTCCTCACACAGAACCTACACAGTCCCTACACAGTCCTCATACAGTCCCTAAACAGTCCCTACACAGTCCACACACAGTCCCTACACAGTCCTTACACAGTCCACACACAGTCCCTACACAGTCCACACACAGTGGAACCTACACAGTCCACACACAGTCCCTACACAGTCCCTACACACTCTACACACAGTTCCTATACAGTCCACACACAGCCCCTATACAGTCCCTACACAGTCCATACACAGTCGTTACATAGTCCATACGCAGTCACTATACAGTCCTTACACAGTTGATACATAGTCCTTACACAGTCCCTACACAGTCCCCACACAGTCCCTACACAGTCCACGCACAGTCCCTATGCAGTCCATACACTGTCCCTACACAGTCCCTACACACTCCACACAGTTCCTATACAGTCCACACACAGCCCCTATACAGTCCCTACACAGTCCACACACAGTCCCTACACAGTCCCTACACAGTCCATACACAGTCATTACATAGTCCATACGCAGTCCCTATACAGTCCTTACACAGTTGATACATAGTCCTTACACAGTCCCTACACAGTCCCCACACAGTCCACACACAGTCCCTGCACAGTTCCTACACAGTCCCTACGCAGTCCATACACAGTCCATACTCAGTCCCTATGCAGTCCCCACTCAGTCCCTACACAGTCCTTACACAGTCCCTACACAGTGCACACACAGTCTCTACACAGTACTCACACAGAACCTACACAGTCCACACACAGTCCCTACACAGTCCACACACAATCCCTACACAGTCCCTACACACTCCACACACAGTTCCTATACAGTCCACACACAGCCCCTATACAGTCCCTACACAGTCCACACACAGTCCCTACACAGTCCATACACAGTCATGACATAGTCCATACGCAGTCCCTATACAGTCCTTACACAGTTGATACATAGTCCTTACACAGTCCCTACACAGTCCCCACACAGTGCCTACACAGTCCCTGCACAGTTCCTACACAGTCCCTATGCAGTCCATACACAGTCCATACTCAGTCCCTATGCAGTCCCCACACAGTCCCTACACAGTCCATACACAGTCCTTACACAGTCCATACACAGTCCCTACGCAGTCCCCACTCAGTCCCTACACATTCCATACACAGTCCTTACACAGTCCATACACAGTCCCTACGCAGTCCACACTCAGTCCCTACACAGTCCATACACATTCCCTACACAATCCCCAAACAGTAGAATACTCTTCCAAATGAAGTTTTGGACTTTCGCGGCACCAGAACATGAATCCTGGACACAGGTTTGAATCATCTTAGCGTGAGGGCAAATGTTGGTAACGATGTCCTATATCTGTGCATATCAGGCTGGGCACAGCACCGGCACATTCTGTGAACTCTTCACCATAACTGATGGTAATGAGTGTGTGAGTGAGCAATGTTATGTAAACGCTCCTACTAATAGATCACAACCATGGGGTAGCAGTCCATCACCATCTTAGGTGCTAGACTTGACAGGATGTTTACTGACTTCAGAATTTCACTTTACCAGCTAAAAATACCGCTTGACGTAGCTCAAAAACAGCAAGCTGGTGCCAGGGTCAAGGGTCAGGGCAGGCTCGCTGGCTGAGGTATGTGTCAACGTGTGGGAAATAAGCAATGAGCAGCATGCTGTGTCTCCCTATGCATTTCTCACTGACTTATAACATAATGCAAATGCTTTCTCGGTTCTGCAATAGACACACCCACGGCAGGTCTGTCAGCCCCCAGGAGAGAAGAGTGCGAGAATATTCCAGGCATCGAACCGGTCCCAGAACTTCAAAATTACACAACTTCTTCACCACCTTGAAGGCAGAAAGTTTGATTCTGACAGTAATGTATTTGCTTCATGGGTTCTTTGCTTAAGAATTCATAGCAACACATTGCTATTGAGAACTAGTTGGTTTATTAGAAAAGGTTCAACAATCACACGACACATTACCAGTTCATCCACCAGGCTCATAACCACCTGCCCCATCATGGATCCCCTGAACCCAACTGTCTGGGGTTTTATTGAGTCTTGTGACCATCACATGACTGGCTAAGTCACTCCCAACTCAACAGCTCCACATACTCACATGTGCATACATTACACTGACAACTGGTCTACTTCCAAAAACATTAATCTGTCTTTTCTCATTTCAGGTAATGCCTGGCTATTTCCAGCACTTGCAGCTTTTTCCCTCTTTGTGCTGTCCTTAGGCCCTCCGACTTGAATATAGCGAGTATGATTAAGAAGTTTGCAGATGATACTAAAATCGGCTGTGTGGTTGATAAAGATGAAGAAAGCTATAAGAACATAAGAATTAGGAACAGGAGTAGGCCATACAGCCCCTCGAGCCTGCTCCGCCATTTAATACGATCATGGCTGATCTGATCATGGACTCAGCTCCACTTCCCTGCCCGCTCCCCATAACCCCTGATCCCTTATCGCTTAAGAAACTGTCAATTTCTGTCTTAAATTTATTCAATGTCCCAGCTTCCACAGCTCTCTGAGGCAGCACATTCCACAGATTTACAACTCTCTGAGAGAAGAAATTTCTCCTCATCTCTGTTTTAAATGGGCGGCCCCTTATTCTAAGATCATGCCCTCTAGTTCTAGTCTCCCCTATCAGTGGAAACATCCTCTCTGCATCCACCCTGTCAAACCCCCTCATAATCTTATCCATTTTGATGAGTAGAGGCCCAACCTCTCAATCTTTCCTCATAAGTCAACTGCCTCCTCCCCGGAACCAACCGAGTGAACCTTCTCTGAACTGCCTCCAAAGCAAGTATATCCTTTCGTAAATATGGAAACCAAAACTGCACGCAGCATTCCAGGTGTGGCCTCACCAATATCCTGTACAACTGTAGCAAGACTTCCCTGCTTTTATACTCCATCCCATTTGCAATAAAGCCCAAGATATCATTGGCCTTCCTGATCACTTGCTGTACCTGCATATTAACCTTTTGTGTTTCATGCACAAGTACCCCCAGGTCCTGCTGTACTGCAGCACTTTGCAATCTTTCTCATTTAAATAATAACTTGCTCTTTGATTTTTTTCTGCCGAAGTGCATGACCTCACACTTTCCAACATTATGCTCCATCTGGAAAATTTTTGCCCACTCACTTATCCTGTCTATGTCCTTTTGTAGATTTTTTGTGTCCTCCTCACACATTGCTTTTCCTCCCATCTTTGTATCATCAGCAAACTTGGCTACGTTACACTCAGTCCCTTCTGCCAAGTCGTTAAGCTAGATTGTAAATAGTTGGGGTCCCAGCACTGATCCCTGTGGCACCCCACTAGTTACTGGTTGCCAACCAGAGAATGAACCATTTATCCCTACTCTCTGTTTTCTGTTAGTTAGCCAATCCTCTATCCATGCTAATATATTACCCCCAACCCCGTGAACTTTTATCTTGTGCAGTAACCTTTTATGTGGCCCCTTGTCAAATGCCTTCTGGAAGTCCAAATACACCACATCCACTGGTTCCCCTTTATCCACCCTCTTTGTTACATCATCAAAGACTTCCAGCAAATGTGTCAAACATGACTTCCCCTTCATAAATCCATGCTTACTCTGCCTGACTGCATTACACTTTTCCAAATGTCCTGCTACTGCTTCTTTAATAATGGACTCCGACATTTTCCCAACCACAGATGTTAGGCTAACTGGTCTATAGTTTCCTGCTTTTTGTCTGTCTCCTTTTTTAAATAGGGGCGTTACATTTGTAGTTTTCCAATCTGCTGGGCCCTCCCCAGAATCCAGGGAATTTTGGTAAATTACAACCAATGCATCCACAATCCCTGCCGTTACTTCTCTTAAGACCCTAGGATGCAAGCCATCAGGTCCAGGCGATTTATCTGCCTTTAGTCCCATTATCTTACTGAGTACCACCTCCTTAGTGATTGTGATTGTGTTAAGTTCCTCCCCCCCCATAGCCCCTTGACTATCCACTGTCGGAATATTTTTACTGCCCTCTACGGTAAAGACTGATACAAAATATTTGTTCAGAGTTTCTGCCATCTCCATGTTCCCCATTACTAATTCCCCGGTCTCGTCCTCTAAGGGACCAACATTTACTTTAGCCACTCTTTTCCTTTTTATATACCTATAGAAACTCTTGCTATCTGTTTTCATATTTCGTGCTAGTTTACTTTCATAGTCTATCTTCCCTTTCTTAATCATTTTTTTAGTCATTCTTTGCTGGCTTTTAGATGCTTCCCAATCTTCTGTCCTCCCACTAGTTTTGGCCACTTGTTTTTATAGACTGCAGGAAGATATCAATCAACTGGTCAGGTGGGTAGAACAGTGGCAAATGGAATTTAATCCAGAGAAGTGTGAGGTAATGCATTTGGGGAGGGCTAACAAGGAAAAGGAATACACATTAAATGGTACGACATTGAGAAGTGTAGATGAACAAAGTGACCTGGGAGTGCAGGTCCACAGATCCCTGAAGGTAGCAGGCCAGGTGGATAAGGTGGTTAAGAAGGTATACGAATACTTGCCTTTATTAGCTGAGGAATAGAATACAAGAGCAGGGAGGTTGTGCTTGAACTGTATAAAACACTAGTTAGGCCACATCTGGAGTACTGCGTGCAGTTCTGGTCACCACATTACAGAAGGATGTGATTGCACTAGCGAGGTTACAGAGGGGATTTATGAGGATGTTGGCTGGACTGGAGAATCTAAGCTATCAGGACAGATTGGATAGGCTGGGTTTGTTTTAACATAAGAACATAAGAATTAGGAACAGCAGTAGGCCATCAAGCCCCTCGAGCCTGCTCCGCCATTCAATAAGATCATGGCTGATCTGGCCGTGGACTCAGCTCCACTTACCCGCCCGCTCCCCGTAACCCTTAATTCCCTTATTGGTTAAAAATCTATCTATCTGTGATTTGAATACATTCAATGAGCTAGCCTCAGCTGCTTCCTTGGGCAGAGAATTCCACAGATTCACAACCCTCTGGGAGAAGAAATTCCTTCTCAACTCGGTTTTAAATTGGCTCCCCCGTATTTTGAGGCTGTGCCCCTTAGTTCTAGTCTCCCTGACCAGTGGAAACAACCTCTCTGCCTCTATCTTGTCTATCCCTTTCATTATTTTAAATGTTTCTATAAGATCACCCCTCATCCTTCTGAACTCCAACGAGTAAAGACCCAGTCTACTCAATCTATCATCATAAGGTAACGCCCTCATCTCCGGAATCAGCCTCGTGAATCGTCTCTGTACCCCCTCCAAAGCCAGTATATCCTTCCTTAAGGAAGGTGGCCAAAACTGCACGCAGTACTCCAGGTGTGGCCTCACCAATACCCTATACAGTTGCAGCAGGACTTCCCTGCTTTTGTACTCCATCCCTCTCGCAATGAAGGCCAACATTCCATTTGCCTTCCTGATTACCTGCTGCACCTGCAAACTAACTTTTTGGGATTCATGCACAAGGACCCCCAGGTCCCTCTGCACTGCAGCATGTTGTAATTTCTCCCCATTCAAATAATATTCCCTTTTACTGTTTTTTTTCCCAAGGTGGATGACCTCACACTTTCCGACATTGTATTCCATCTGCCAAATCTTAGCCCATTCGCTTAACCTATCTAAATCTCTTTGCAGCCTCTCTGTGTCCTCTACACAACCCGCTTTTCCACTAATCTTGTGTCATCTGCAAATTTTGTTACACTACACTCTGTCCCCTCTTCCAGATCATCTATGTATATTGTAAACAGTTGTGGTCCCAGCACCGATCCCTGTGGCACAGCACTAACCACCGATTTCCAACCCGAAAAGGACCCATTTATCCCGACTCTCTGCTTTCTGTTAGCCAGCCAATTCTCTATCCATGCTAATACATTTCCTCTGACTCCGCGTACCTCTATCTTCTGCAGTAACCTTTTGTGCTTTCCTTGGAACAGAGGAGGCTGAGGAGAGACCTGATTGAGGTATATAAAATTATGAGGGGCCTGGATAGAGTGGATAGAAAGGGCCTATTTCGCTTAGTAGTGTGGTCAACAACCAGGGGGCATAGATTTAAAGTAATTGGTAGAAGGTTTAGAGGGGATTTGAGGGGAAATCTCTTCACCCAGAGGGTAGTGGGGGTCTGGAACTCACTGCCTGAAAGGGTGGTAGAGGCAGAAACCCTCACCACATTTAAAAAGTGCTTGGATGTGCACCTGAAGCGCTGTAACCTACAGGGCTACGGACTGAGAGCTGGAAAGTGGGATTAGGCTGGATAGCTCTTGGTCGGCCGGCACAGACATGATGGGCTGAAATGGCCTCCTGACATGCTGTAAATTTCTATGACTCTATGATCTAACTTTCTTTTTCGTGGTAAGTTCAGTCTGCGAGTGAAAGTCATATTTTAATTTAAAATCACTTTAATGAGCACAAAATTCACTGAAACTTAAAAAAATTGATGTAATTAGTGAATGAGATGAATTAAGCTCAGATCATTGCTGTGCCTAACAAATGCACGTTATTGAAGCTCTAATGCTTTAGACAGGTATTTTTTCAGTCTAGAATATGGCTAGATTGCAGCACGCGTTCTCCTTGAGACAAATTCTCCCTCTCCCTATTGTTTTTATCTGGGGGGCACTTAAGCACACACCAATTCCATCAGGCTGGATTTATGGCCTCTTTGTGAACAAAATTGAAAATTCAAGTTCTGGTAAATTGAAAGGCGATGAATGATATTCATTTTGATGTGTTTTGTGGAACAGCGCCTTGATGAATAATGTTTGGAAACAGGTATTTCACTGCTGCACAAGGGGCTCAAATCATTTCTCAGTGTTGACAGCCATCATTCACTGCCGAGACCTTTATTTACCCTCACTCCTTTTCCTGTTGCTAGTCTCACTGGCAGTGTTTGATGGGACAGTGTGGTGAGAGCTTTACTCAGTGTGGAGGGAGCTTGACTGCCGCAATCAAACACTCAAAGACTGTGGAGAGTGGGACCAGAGGGACGGTTCTCAGAGCGTGAGCAATGCTGGCAAGGCCTGATTTATTGCCAGTCTCTTGTTGGCCTGAACAGTCGAAACCCGGGCTGGAATCTCCCCAGCCCTGCGAGTGCGGGTTTGGAGGCCGTGATTGACAGCGGGTCAGGATACCGCACTGAACCCGCCTCCGTGTGAGTTTCTGAGCGGTCAGATCAGTGTTCATATCGCAGACCCGACAGCAAGCAGCGGGACAGGTAAAAGGTACTTAAATGCTAGTTAGGAGGCTTAAAGTCAGGCACTTACAGTATGACCAACCTTTTGACTGGTTTGCCGTCCCTCAGGTTTCACGCCAGGTAAGTGTATTGGGTTTCAGTGACTCTCCAGAAAGAACATGCCAGAAAGAAACACGAAAGGGAAGTGCAACTAAAGATCTGCAAAATAATTCGGATCGGTTCTGCAAGTGGACATTTGAATATTAACGCAACCACAATACTGAGAAATGGGGAGCATTCAATATTCATCTAAGAATGTGTGGCTTGAACAGAACTGAATTAACACAGGGGTACTGAGAGAGGGACAGCAGACACATCGCTCTTAATATGTCTGCTGAAGAAACAATGAACAACACCTAATGCAGAAGTGGTATAAAAGCTACCATTTCACAGCTGTTCACTTTCCAATGTCAGAAGCTGAAGCCTTCAGGACTTGGAAGATACTTTGAGCTGTCTGCACTTTGGAAGTGTTTGCAGTGAACTCTCTATTCACTGTCACCTCCTTGGAGCAATCTCTGTCACCATTGACAGATCGCTTCTGTCATCTCAACCTCACCTGCCATCTATTCCAGCAGCATCAGTGCCCTTGAAACATCTCACTTTGGTCCTCAGAATCCCATCACAATCAACCCCAACACCAGCAGCATCAACAACAACACCAAACTTCTCCGCAATCACCTGATACTGCACAGTACACAGGGCATCAGCACCCGACCATGTTGAAGCCTGGGAGGCCACGGATGGCCTCACCATGGCCACATTTACTTCACTTAACACTGTACATCCTGACTGCCACATGATGCACATGAACATAAGAACATAAGAAATAGGAACAGGAGTCGGCCATACGACCCCTCAAGCCTGCTCCGCCATTCAATATGATCATGGCTGATCTGATCATGGACTCAGCTCCACTTCCCCGCCTGTTCCCCGTAACCCCTTATTCCTTTATTGTTTAAGAAACTGTTTATTTCTGTCTTAAATTTATTTGATGTCCCAGCTTCCACAGCTCTCTGAGGCAGAGAATTCTACAGATTTACAACCCTCTGAGAGAAGAAATTTCTCCTCATCTGTGTTTTAAATGGGCGGCCCCTTATTCTAAGATTATGTCCCTAGTTTTTGTCATGTATTTAACCATCTTGCAATGACATAGTCATGTAACTGTAACTCATGTACACTGTACCTGTGCCCTAGAAATGCACACCCTGACCACAGGGGGTGAACTTGCGGGAGACACTCCTCACCTGGGTTTCCAGGTATTAAAGGGGAGGTCCCACCCAGGGCCAGACTCCTTGGTCCTGGCAATAAAGGTGAAGGTCACAGAGTGACCGTGTCTGATATATCTATGCCACGTGTGAGTTTGCAGTAAGGTGCAGAGACACTACATTTGGCGACGAGAATCGGGAATCACCGAACCACGAGGATGGCCACCGGTGGCACAGAGGAACGCTACTGTGTGGGTTAGGACTGGGACAACTTCGTGGAAAGACTCCAGCAGAGCTTTATCACAAAGGACTGGCTGGAAGAGACAGTGGCTGACAAGCGGAGGGCGCATCTACTGATCAGCTGTGGACCTCAGACGTATGCGCTGATGAAAGACCTGCTCGCACCCCAAAAGCCAGCGGGCAAGTCCTTTGAAGAGCTCAGCCAGCTGATCAGTGAGCATCTCAAGCCGGCGAGTAGCGTACACATGGCCCGGCACCGGTTCTGCTCTCACCGGCGTCGGGAGGGACAAAACGTCTCGGACTTCATGGCGGAACTGCGGCGCTTGGCCAGTCTCTGTAAGTTCTCTGATGCCTGCAGGGGCGAGATGTTAAGGGACTTTTTCATCGAGGGCATTAATCATGCCGGCATTTTCAGGAAGCTCATAAAGACTAAGGACTTGACTTTAGAAGGGGCGGCGTTGATAGCTCAGACCTTTATGGCAGGGGAAGAGGAGACCAAGCTAATTTACGCACGCAGCCCTGGTCCAAACGTGGCGTCAGACCAGGGAGTTAACACGGTGAACACGGCTCAGGACCCCGCAGGCAGGCAAGGGCATTTCGAAACCACCCAGGCAGCAACAGGCTCTAGGCTGGGCCTGCAACAGGGACAATGGAAAGGAGATCGGCAATTCACGCCATCTTGAGGAACAATGCGCCCCGCGATGGGACCATTAACACCTACCATCAGAGTGCTTAGAAACAGCCAAATGGGCAATCAGAGAGGAATGCCTGGCAATAGTCCTTTTGTTAACAGTAATCTCAATCTCAGCTCATGCTGGAGGTGTGGGGGTCGACACACTGCAGGTTCCAGCAATATACCTGTAGGATTTGTAATGTCAGTGGACACTTGGCCAGGATGTGCAAAAAGGCAGTACCGAGGCTAATCTGCGAGACAGAGGAACCAGACGAGAGGTCTGCAATGCTGGATGAGACCTGGGGTAAAGCCATAGATGCTAAAGTTCAGCGGGTTCATGTGGCTGACATCCACAGCTCATACACTAAAACGCCACCCATGATGATGAAAGTCTTACTGAATGGCATCCCGGTGCACATGGAGCTGGATACGGGAGCTAGCCAGTCACTCATAAGCACCCAACAATTTGAGAGACTATGGCCACACAGAGCTAGCAGGCCCAAACTGGAACGCATTGAGACACAGCTACATACGTACACCAAAGAGATCATCCCAGTGCTGGGCAGTGCAAACTTGGTGGTAACACATAATGGATCACAGAACCGGCTGCCACTCTGGATTGTTCCGGGAAATGGCCCTGTGCTTTTGGGGAGGAGTTGGCTAGCTGAGATGAATTGGAAATGGGGGGATGTGCACGCCATTTCATCCGTGGAGTGAAGTTCATGCTCACAGGTCCTGCAAAAATTCGGGTCGCTGTTTCAACCTGGTGTTGGAACGTTCAAGGACACTAAAGTAGTAACACGCATCACTCCAGACCAGTGCACCACAAAGCCAGAGCGGTGCCGTATGTGATGCGTGAAAAAATTGAATGTGAACTGGACAGGCTGCTCAGAGAGGGCATAATTTCAGCCATTGAATTCAGCGACTGGGCAAGTCCCATTGTTCCCGTCCTCAAAGCAGATGGCTCGGTCAGGATTTGTGGCGACTACAAAGCCACCATCAACCGAGTATCGCTGCAAGACCAATACCCGCTACCGAGAGCGGAGGACCTTTTTGCCACGCTGGCAGGTGGCAAGCTGTTCACGAAGTTGGACCTCACTTCGGCCTACATGACTCAGGAACTGGCTGAAGATTCCAAGCTTCTGACCACCATCACCACGCACAAGGGATTATTTGTCTACAACAGGTGTCCATTTGGCATTCGTTCGGCAGCAGCCATCTTTCAGAGAAACATGGAAAGTTTGCTCAAATCCATTCCTGGAATGATCGTATTCCACGACGACATTCTCGGGTTGAGACACCGAAGAACACCTCCACAACCTGGAGGAGGTGCTACACCGACTGGACCGGGTAGGCTTGCGGCTGAAAAAGGCCAAGAGTGTGTTTTTGGCCCCAGAGGTCGAGTTTTTGGGCAGGAGGTTTGCCGCAGATGGGATCCGGACTACTGAATCAAAAACGGAGGCGATCCGCCGGGCGCCCAGGCCCGGCAACACGTCGGAGTTGCAATCATTTCTTGGGACTTTTGAACTATTTTGGGAACTTTCTGCCGAACTTAAGCACATTGTTGGAGCTGTTACACATGCTCCTGCGTAAAGGTTGTGAATGGTTGTGGGGGGACTGTCAAGAACGGGCTTTCAATAAGGCAAGGAACCTGCTGTGTTCCAACAAACTGTTGACTTTGTATGACCCCTGTATAAACTGGTTTTAACATGCGATGCGTCATCCTACGGGGTTGGGTGTGTGTTGCAGCAGGGTAACGATGACGGCCGACTCCAACCGGTGGCTTACGCCTCCCGGTCGCTCTCCCAGGCAGAGCGTGGATATGGCATGGTCGAGAAGGAAGCACTCGCGTGTGTGTACAGTGTGAAAAAGATGCACCAGTACCTTTTTGGCAGACAGTTCGAGCTAGAGACGGACCACAAGCCATTAACATCCTTGTTGTCCGACAGCAAGGCTGTCAATGCCAATGTGTCAGCTCGCATACAGCACTGGGCCCTCCGCTGGCTGTGCATGACTACACCATACGGCACCGGCCAGGCACTGAAAATTGCGCTGACGCGCTCAGCAGGCTCCCACTGGCCACCACCGAGGGGGCGTCGGAGCAGAGCGCCGAGATGGTCATGGCCATTGAGGCTTTTGACACCGCCAGATCAAACTCTGGACCAACAGGAACCCCCTCCTATCCATGATAAAGAAATGTGTCCTGACTGGGAATTGGGCGCCCGCACACAGGGCGTGCCCCGAGGAGGTCAGACCGTTTCAGAGACGGATGGATGAGCTCTCCATCCAAGCCGACTGCCTGCTATGGGGCAGCCGGGTAGTCATGCCCCAGAAAGGAAGGGAAGCGTTCATCAGGGAACTCCACAGCGAGCACCCAGGCATCGTGCTAATGAAGGCCATTGCCCGGTCACATGTATGGTGGCCAGGGATTGACTCAGTCCTGGAACACTGGGTTCGCAGGTGCATGACGTGTGCCCAGCTGGGCAATGCCCACCAGACCATGGTCACGTATTCACGTGGACTATGCGGGCCCGTTCATGGGGAAAATGTTCCTGATCGTTGTCGATGCATACTCGAAGTGGATCGAGTGCATTATATTGAACTCATGCACGACATCCATCACCGTGAAGAGTCTGCGTACGGTTTTCGCGACCCATGGCTTGCCGGACATCCTGGTCAGTGACAATGGCCCGTGTTTCACCAGCCATGAATTCCAGGAGTTTATGTCGGGCAATGGTACCAAGCACGCCCGGACAGCACCGTTCAAGCCAGCTTCCAATGGCCAGGCGGAACGGGCGGTCCAAGTCATAAAACAGGGTATGCTACACATCCAAGGACCAGCGGAACTCCTCATGAAATGCACGCTCAAGACGCGGCTGTCCCTCATTCACCCAGCCCTGGCAGACATTGTTGAGGGTAAGCGCCAGTCCCAAACCGAGCTCCATGATCGAGGCTCAAGGGGGAGGTGTATAGAAATAGATGACCCGGTATTTGGGATCCAAGTGGCTTGAGGGCACTGTAATTGGCAAAGAAGGAAATGGAGTCATGGTGGTCTAACTAAATAATGGGCAGATATGCCGCAAACACTTGGACCAAGTAAAGAAAAGGTTCAGTGCAGACACGGAGGAACCTGAAGAAGAGCATGAGATGGCACCCACACCACTGCCAGCGTATGAGCAACAAAGACAGCCCTCAGCATACACAGTCCCTGCGGCCAGGCTAGACAGGCCGGAATCACCTCAGGTGACAGAGACGCGTGCCGAGGCTCAGCCACCAGACCCACAACTGCGGCGCTCCACGAGAGAGCGTCGACCACCTGACAGACTTAACCTCTGAAACATAAAGACTGAAGGGGGGAGGTGATGTCATGTATTTAACCATCTTGCAATGACATAGTCATGTAACTGTAACTCATGTACACTGTACCTGTGCCCTAGAAATGCACACCCTGACCACAGGGAGTGAACTTGCGGGAGACACTCCTCACCTGGGTTTCCAGGTATAAAAGGGGAGGTCCAACCCAGGGTCAGACTCCTTGGTCCTGGCAATTAGGTGAAGGTCACAGAGTGACCTTGTCTGATATATCTATGCCTCATATGAGTTTGTAACAAGGTGCAGGGACACTACAGTTCTAGTCTCCTCTCTCAGTGGAAACATCCTCTCTGCCCCCTCATAATCTTATACGTTTCGATAAGATCACCTCTCATTCTTCTGAATTCCAATGAGTACAGTCCCAACCTACTCAACCTTTCCTCATAAGTCAACCCCCTCATGTCCGGAATCAACCGAGTGAACCTTCTCTGAACTGCCTCCAAAGCAAGTATATCCTTTCGTAAATATGGAAACCAAAACTACCCTGTATATCTGTAGCAAGACTTCCCTGCTTTTATACTCCATCCCCTTTGCAATAAAGGCCAAGATTCCATTGGCCTTCCTGATCACCTGCTTACTATTCTTTTGGTGTTTCATGTACAAGTACCCCCAGGTCCCGCAGTATGCAGCACTTTGTAATCTTTCTCCATTTAAATAATAACTTGCTCTTTGATTTTTTTTCAGCCAAAGTGCATTACCTCACACTTTCCAACATTATACTTCATCTGGAAAATTTTTGTCCACTCACTTAACCTGTCTATGTCCTTTTGCAGATTTTTTGTGTTGTCCTCACACATTGCTTTTCCTCCCATCTTTGTATCGTCAGCAAACTTGGCTACATTACACTCAGTCCCTTCTTCTAAGTCATTAACATAGATGATAAATAGTTGGGGTCCCAGCACTGATCCCTGTGGCACCCCACTAGTTACTGATTGTCCACCAGAGAATGAACCATTTATCCCGACTCTCTGTTCTCTGTTAGTTAGCCAATCCTCTATCCATGCTAATATATTACCCCCAACCTCATGAACTTTGATCTTGTGCAGTAACCTTTTATGTGGCACCTTGTCAAATGCCTTCTGGAAGTCCAAATACACCATATCCACTGGTTCCCCTTTATCCACCCTGTTCGTTACATCCTCAAAGAATTCCAACAAATTTGTCAAACAAGACTTCCCCTTCATAAATCCATGCTGACTCTGCCTGACTGAATTTTGCTTTTCCAAATGTCCTGCTATTGCTTCTTTAACACTGGACTGCAACATTTTCCTAACCACAGATGTTAGGCTAACTGGTCTTTTGTCTGCCTCTTTTTTTAAATAGAGCGTTACATTTGCAGTTTTCCAATCTGCTGGGACCTCCCCAGAATCCAAGGAATTTTGGTAAATTACAACCAATGCATCCATTATCCCTGCCGTTACTTTTCTTAAGACCCTAGGATGCAAGCCATTAGGTCCAGGGGATTTATCTGCCTTTAGTCCCATTATCTTACTGAGTACCACCTCCTTAGTGATTGTGATTGTGTTAAATTCCTCCCCCAATATAACCCCTTGACTATCCACTGTTGGGATATTGTTAGTGTCCTCGACTGTAAAGACTGATACAAAATATTTGTTCAGAGTTTCTGCCATCTCCATGTTCCCCATTACTAATTCCCCGGTCTCGTCCTCTAAGGGACCAACATTTACTTTAGCCAATCTTTTCCTTTTTATATACCTATAGAAACTCTTGCTATCTGTTTTAATATCTTGTGCTAGTTTACCTTCATAGTCTATCTTCCCTTTCTTATCATTTTTTTAGTCATTCTTTGCTGGCTTTTAAAAGCTTCCCAATCTTCTGTCCTCCAAATAGTTTTGGCCACTTTGTATGCCCTTGTTTTTAATTGGATACCGTCCTTTATTTCTTTAGTTAGCCACGGATGGCTATCTTTTCTCTTACACCCTTTCCTCCTCACTGGAATATATTTTTCTTGAGAGTTGTGAAATATCTCGTTAAATGTACGTCACTGTTCATCAACCGTCCTACTCTTTAATCTATTTTCCCAGTCCACTTTAACCAACTCTGCCCTCATACCTTCATAGTCTCTATTTAAGCTTAATACCATCAGAAACAAAGCAGCCCGCTTGATCGACATTCCCTCCACCACCGGCGCGCCGTGGCTGCAGTGTGTACCATCTACAAGATGCACTGCAGCAACTCGCCAAGGCTTCTTCAGCAGCACCTCACAAACCTGCGTCCTCTACCACCGAGAAGGGCAAGGGCAGCAGGCGCATGGGAACACCACCACCTCCACGTTCCCCTGCCAGTCACACACCATCCTGACTTGGAAATATATCGGCCATTCCTTCATTGTCGCTGGGTCACAATCCTGGAACTCCCTCCCTAACAGCACTGTGGGAGCACCTTCACCACACACAATAAATGCCGGCCTTGCCAACGATGCCAGAAAAAAAATCTTCCTGTTGTGATGAAAGGTCATCTCCACAGATGCTGCCTGACCTGTTGACTGTTTCCAGCATTATATTTCATATCTATATTAAATGAATTCTGCAGTATTTTTAGGGGTTAGTGTGGATGTGGTCTGTTTCTGAGTGCTAAGATGAGTGGGAGCCCATACCAGAAAGAACATGCCAGAAAGAAACACCAGGGGGAAGTGCAACTAAAGATCTGCAAAATAATTCGGATGCGTTCTGCAACTGGACATTTGAATATTAACGCAACCACAATACTGAGAAATGGGGAGCACTCAATATTCATCTAAGAATGTGTGGCTTGTGCAGAACTGAATTAGCACAGGGGTACTGAGAGAGGGACAGCAGACACATCGCTCTCAATATGTCTGCTGAAGAAACAATGAACAACACAAATCGAATGCTGGATTATCGAGCTGAGACTTGGGGTTGAAGCTGACAGTGGAAAGATGATGGGGCAGAACTTGGATAAGACCTGAAAATGGGTGCAGGGACCGTGGAATGCGTTTAACCCTGGCCAGTTCATAGCGTTGTTGGCAGCACGTTAAATTCATGCTGCCTGCTCTTATATGATTGCTGCGTGCAGCAAGCAGTCCCCACATTGTTCATTGGCTGCACGCAATGGCAGGGAGCCCAATAACAGGACAGTCTAGCGCTACTTAAAGGAAGCCTGCACCTCTTAAAGGGGAGGTGCATTGTGGCTACAAGAAATGGTGGGAGATTTTGATACTTTGAGTAATGGCTGAAGATGTGAGAGAACGAGCACCAAGGTTTTCAGACAATGCGCTGGACTGGAGGCCTAGGTGGAAGAGGTGGACTAGAACAGAGATGTCCTGTATCCATCGGGGATAGGAGATCCTCCAGACAGATGCTCAGGAGGCAGTGGGACAAAGTAGCGGTGGAGGTCAGTGCCAGGAGGATTGCTTCAAGAACGTGGATGCAGTATAGGAAGAAGTTGAATGATCTCACACGAGTAGTGAAGGTCAATGACTTCATCTTCAAATGCCATATCCTACCACTAGCCTCAGCCACTGACCAATTCACCATACCCCCATCACCAACTGACCAACAATTCCTATCAATCAGTGAGGTTACAGGTATCACTCACGAATATTTGATCATGTAGCGCCCGGGCAGAAAGGGACTGACTACTTCATATCCTCCCTTCCTCTTCCTGTTCCTCCACTTCCTGTTGTACTTCCCGTTCCTCTACTTCCTGTTGCACTTCCTCCTCCTCTTCCTCTTCCTCTTCCTCCTCTCCCTCGTTCTCCTGCTCCTCAGCGTGTCACATAAAGGGCTGCTCCCTCATAATGGGCAGTTTGTGCAGCACACTACTACATATCTCAATACTCGCTCTGCAGGACTCCTCCAGTGCGGTCCGGGCAGTGGAAGCATTGCTTGAGGATGCCAATGGTCTGCTCTATCATATTCCTTGTGGCAGTATGGCTCTCCTTGTAGGCGTGCTTCACACGTGTGCGTGGGTTCCGGACTGGACCCATGAGCCATGACATGAGTGGATAATCCTTGTCACTCTGCAATCATCCTTTGACTTGCCATGCTGGGTCAAATACAGGTGGCACAGAGGACTCAACGCATCGTGACTACTGCCAGGATCATGGGCATTGACTTGCATGACCTGCCTGTGGTCGCATACCAGCTGCACACTGAGGGACTGGAGTCCTCTTTGGTTCAGGAAAACAGCCAAGTTGACATGAGGTGCACCCAAGGCAATGTGCGTGCAGTCAATGATGCCCTGCACCATGGGAAAACCTGCAATCCGAGCAAATCCTCGTGCTCGCTCTGCCTGCTTGTCTTTGGCAAGAGGGACTGAGATGAAGCTGTAACTCTGTGTCCTCAGTGACCTCCCTTATGCAGCGGAGCACTGCAAACTGCGAGATGTTGCATATATCGCCAGCAGCAACCTGGAACGAGCCAGGCACATAAAAATGAAGAGCCATGGTCACCTTACAGCCACAGGCAATGCGGTCCTTACCCTGCTCCGAGGTTGTAGTTGTGTCTGCAGCAGTTGGCAGATTTCAGTCACTACGTCTTTAGTGAAGGCAAGGCATCTGAAGCAACGGTTGTTTGCGAAGTTCAGGTATGCTTCCTAAAGACCCTCTGCAGATATACCTTACTGCTCTTCTCCCCCTCCTCCTCCTCCCTCTTGTAGCAGCTTGTCCAGCTCTGCGTGGCCTCTGCTCAGTCTCCCACTCATGCTCAATGCCACCAGGAAGGCTTAACAGGCCACCCTTGACTGGAAGCAACTTGTTTCAGCACAAGCTTTTAAATGAATAAAAAGTACTTCAGCACCAGCCAGACCACTCCCTGCAGACTATTGAAGACTTTAGACAAGTATAGAAAAGCTCAAAAAAATGCATACAAAAATGCACCAGCTGCCAGAAGCAATATTGCAGCAATTAAGCTGCAAGTAGTTGATGAAATTGTTAAGTGCTGGTGGGGGTACTTTCATCAGCAGTCCCTCGGAATCGAGGAGATCTGGCAAGTGTTTGTGGCAGAGGAGCGGTGAGAGATCGTGGCTGAGATTCGGCGAATGTTTGTAGCTGGAGAGTGGCGAGAGATCGTGGCGGAGGTGTAGTGAGTTCGAGGTCCAGGAGAGGCGAGGGCCCAGGGACAGCACGGGCCAGCCCACACTGTGATATGTGTGTGCACTAGGTCCGTGCAGCAGAGCTGGTCTCCAGTCGTCCTGGTTAACCCTTGCCACTGGACCAAGACCTAGCTCTGTCAAGCCCGTGTGGCGGCTGGTGTGCAACGGCCACCACATGTTAAAAAAATCCACGCACAGGTATCTTCCACCCTTCAACATGTAGTTCGGGATCCGGAATATTAGGTCCTTCATTGAAACACCTGTGAGCTCATCCCTTTTCGGCGTGTTAGCAAGTCATCCTCGCTTCGAGGGACTGCCTATGATGATGACTTTCATGCCATTGAATGTGTGTTCAGCTGTGCGAGGGTTTGGCTGGAGCTAGGCATTGGAAAATGGTGTCAAATCTGTATTGCACACTGATTGAGGCCATAATCTGCCTGCTCTGCACACTGCCGAGGCTGGTAGGCGCGTGCACAGAAACTCCTGCACCAAGGTGGCATCCTTTGCACTTCCCTTCGGAAGTGTGAGCCTGGAACTCGATTTTCAACCTTTAGGAGGCCAATTAGTGCCTAAAATACGGGCGGTACAGAGCCCAATATCTCTCAGGTACCCTGGGCTCTCCTCACTGACAGCACTGTGGTCAGTTCTCATCACCACACCATAAAGTAGGATGTAACAGTAGAGAAGGACAACAAGACTGATGCCAGCCACCAGGAGAGAAACTTAAGCCCGGATTTTAACCTCACACACCCAATGGGAACAGAGGAGTTTAAATAAGAAAAAAAGATCTTGCATTTATATAAAGCCTTTAACAACCTCAGAACATCCCATAGTGCTTTACAGCCAACAAAGTACTTTGGGAGTGTAGTCACTGTTGTAGCAGCCAATTTGTGCACAGCAAGCTCCCACAAACAGCAATGTGACAATGACCAGAAAATCTGTTTGTTGAGGAATAAATATTGTTCAGAACACTGGGGAGAACTCCCTTCCTCTTCTTCAATTGGTGCCATGGGATCTTTAATGCCCACCTGAGAGGGCAGACTTGTCCTTGGTTTAACGTCTCAACTGAAAGATGGCGTGTCTGTCATTACCGCACTCCCTCAGTGCTACATTTGGAGTGCCAGCCTACATTATGTGTATATTCTATGTCCACCTTGCATCCTCAGTAAACTTCAGCCCATCCAAAATGCTGCTATCCGTGTCCTAACTCGCACCGAGTCCCGCTCACCCATCACCCCTGTGCTCAAACCCAGTCCCACTCACCCATCACCCCTGTGCTCAAACCCAGTCCCACTCACCCATCACCCCCTGTGCTCAAACCCAGTCCCACTCACCCATCACCCCTGTGCTCAAACCCAGTCCCACTCACCCATCACCCCCTGTGCTCAAACCCAGTCCCACTCACCCATCACCCCCTGTGCTCACACCCAGTCCCACTCACCCATCACCCCCTGTGCTCAAACCCAGTCCCGCTCACCCATCACCCCCTGTGCTCAAACCCAGTCCCACTCACCCATCACCCCTGTGCTCACACCCAGTCCCACTCACCCATCACCCCCTGTGCTCACACCCAGTCCCACTCACCCATCACCCCTGTGCTCAAACCAAGTCCCACTCACCCATCACCCCCTGTGCTCAAACCAAGTCCCACTCACCCATCACCCCCTGTGCTCACACTCAGTCCTGCTCACCCATCACCCCCTGTGCTCAAACCCAGTCCCATTCACCCATCACCCCCTGTGCTCACACTCAGTCCCACTCACCCATCACCCCCTGTGCTCAAACCCAGTCCCACTCACCCATCACCGCCTGTGCTCAAACCCAGTCCCACTCACCCATCACCCCCTGTGCTCACACTCAGTCCTGCTCACCCATCACCCCCTGTGCTCAAACCCAGTCCCACTCACCCATCACCCCCTGTGCTCACACTCAGTCCTGCTCACCCATCACCCCCTGTGCTCAAACCCAGTCCCACTCACCCATCACCCCCTGTGCTCACACTCAGTCCCACTCACCCATCACCCCCTGTGCTCACACTCAGTCCCACTCACCCATCACCCCTGTGCTCACACTCAGTCCCACTCACCCATCACCGCCTGTGCTCAAACCCAGTCCCACTCACCCATCACCCCCTGTGCTCAAACCCAGCCCCGCTCACCCATCACCCCTGTGCTCACACCCAGTCCCACTCACCCATCACCCCCTGTGCTCAAACCCAGTCCCGCTCACCCATCACCCCTGTGCTGAAACCCAGTCCCACTCAGCCATCACCCCCTGTGCTGAAACCCAGTCCCACTCACCCATCACCCCCTGTGCTGAAACCTAGTCCCACTCATCCATCACCCCCTGTGCTGAAACCCAGTCCCACTCACACATCACCCCCTGTGCTCAAACCCAGTCCCACTCACCCATCACCCCCTGTGCTCAAACTCAGTCCCACTCACCCATCACCCACTGTGCTCAAACCCAGTCCCACTCACCCATCACCCCCTGTGCACAAACCCAGTCCCGCTCACCCATCACCCCCTGTGCTCACACTCAGTCCCACTCACCCATCACCCCCTGTGCTCAAACCCAGTCCCGCTCACCCATCACCCCCTGTGCTCAAACCCAGTCCCTCTCACCCATCACCCCTGTGCTCACACAAGTCCCACTTACCTATCACCCCTGTGCTCACACTCAGTCCCACTCACCCATCACCCCCTGTGCACAAACCCAGTCCCACTCACCCATCACCCCCTGTGCTCAAACCCAGTCCCACTCACCCATCACCCCCTATGCTCAAACCCAGTCCCACTCACCCATCACCCACTGTGCTGAAACCCAGTCCCACTCACCCATCACCCCCTGTGCTCACACTCAGTCCCACTCACCCATCACCCCCTGTGCTCAAACCCAGTCCCACTCACTCATCACCCCCTGTGCTCAAACCCAGTCCCACTCACCCATCACCCCCTGTGCTCAAACCCAGTCCCACTCACCCATCACCCCCTGTGCTCAAACCCAGTCCCACTCACCCATCACCCCCTGTGCTCACACTCAGTCCCGCTCACCCATCACCCCCTGTGCTCACACTCAGTCCCGCTCACCCATCACCCCTGTGCTCACAGTCCCGCTCACCCATCACCCCTGTGCTCACACCCAGTCCCACTCACCCATCACCCCCTGTGCTGTAGAATTTACCAATTTTTCGCAAAGATTCCTGGTACCTTTCCCCTGCGGAGGAGAAGAACCCCTTTCTGGACTTTTAAAATAAATTTAAAGGGGCAGACGACGCCTGCAGGGGATAAAAGGAGATGCATTCATAGAGACCCCCCCTCAGTGTTTGGACTCATAGGAGCGGGAAATTAATTTGGAACTATCTACCAGAAAGTCTGAAATCCTAAAGTACACATGGAAGAAACTCCGAACTTTAATCAAATTTGGGATTTTTAAAAGATGAATGTTGGCTCGGCAAAAAAGGGGTGGGGTCAATCTCTAAAGGGCCAGTTTGGACATTGGAGCTAATCAAATTATTTGGAACTGTTTACTCTCGAAAACTTGCCCCTAGAAAACATTAACATTCAAACAATCGACCATGGAAGAAACGGTAGTACCCCACCCAGAGGATCCAAATGTCACATATATATTTCAACACCTTTTCAACAGGCATAGAAATATCTGGCTCAGGCCAGACTAGCACAATGGACGAGAGCTCACCAACTTCGAAAAGCCTATTAACGCCAGATTAAAACCACTTAATCAAGTTTCAGTTAGCTGGGCTGCAAAATCGAAACAAAGAGCTGAGCTTGATTTGATGGAAGATAAGGAAGCCTGTTTTAGTATAATTGAAGCCTATTCTGGCAGTTAGGTGTGCTTCGAGAGACACTATTAAGTTAGCAGTCTCGTTGCATAAGTTCTACACCAGCGTCAAAAAGTGGGACCCCGAAACATCAGCGAAATGAATCTCTAAAACCCAGAAGGACAGCACCACGACAGCAAACAGGCTTTCAAAATGACTATCGGAAAGTTGCGAGCCATTGCGACCGACCAAACAGTCAACCGGGACCAACCCGACAAAACCGAAGAAAACCCAAAGATTTTTCCACTCTACAAGCTGGTCCTACGCTACCAAGGGGTACAGACTACAGAACGTGGACAACTAAGGCGAACCCCAGGGACAACTAAGGCGAACCCCGGAGTTGGAACTGTCAAAAGGGGATTGGTGAGCATAGCCCCTGAACCCCCAGAGCTATAACTGAGTTAGTTAGGGAAATTGGGAGGGGGGAGGCTGGGATAACTTGTGTAAATGTATCTGCATTCTCCTCTTTACCCCATTTAGAGTTTAAGCTGTATTCTTTTCCCCACAGGCTGTAATTTGACATTTCATTCAATGTGTTGTACCCCTCAGTGTGTATTGGTATTACTATTCTGTGTGTGTTGTTAAAGGTGTGCCTTCTACTTCTTTTTTAAACACAATAAAGCCATACCTGCTTCCAACCTTGAAACCGATTGTCTGTCCAAGTCTGTCACAGTCCCTTCATAATTTCAGTGTCTAGAACCAAGGGTGTGGGAGCGATTCGGAACCACTCATATAAGGTCAGAAGGGAAAGCTGACCCCCTGAAAACCACCCCTTACGGTGCTCACACCCAGTCCCGCTCACCCATCACTCCCTGTGTTCACAGCCAGTCCCCCTTACCCATCACCCCTGTGCTCACATCCAGTCCCACTCACCCATCAGCCCTGTGCTTACTGCATGTGTCCTAACACGCACAAAGTCCCACTCACCCATCACCCCTGTGCTTACTGCCTGTGTCCTAACATGCACAAAGTCCCACTCACCCATCACCCCTGTGCTCACACCAAGTCTTGCTCACCCATCACCCCTGTGCTCGCTGACCTACATTGGTTCCCAGTTAAACAACGCCTCAATTTAAAAATTCTCATCCTTGTTTTCAAATCCCTCCATGACTTGCCCCTCCCTAGTTCTGTAACCTCCTTCAGCGCCCCACAACCCCCGAATCTCTGCACTGCTCCAATTCTGGCCTCCTGTGGATTCCGCTCCCAGCACTCCATCGGTGACCGTGCCTTCAGCTGCCTGGGCTCCAAGCTCTGGAACTCCCTGTCTAAACCTCTCTATCTCTCTTTGCTCCTTTAAGACGCTCCTTAAAACCTGCCTCTTTGACCAAGCTTTTGGCTATCTGACCTAACATGTCCTTAATGTGTTTCGGTGTCAGATTTGGTTCGATAATGCTCCTGTGAAGCGCCTTGGGATGTTATAATGGGCCAAAAATTGCAGTCGGAGGCTTCCTGTGGGAGAACGCATCCGACTGAAATGTTTTTTTACAAAAGTACCTGGTGGTCCTGGAGGAACGTAGACTTGTGGACCAAGGCCTCCATTCACAGCCCGGTGTGTGGGCCCACACATCCCAGGGACGTTAACGTAACCTGGGATCACATGGGCCTGGACCACCAATCAACATGCAGTATTCTCATTGATAATGATGGTGAGTTCCGTTTGTACGGGCTCCCGTTACTGTCAGTGACAATTACGCCAAAACAAGAAACAACACAATAAAAAAAACACCTCATAGTTAAAATTAATTGAAATGTTTTAGGAAAAAAATTATGTTTTTGAAAATGTTTTAAAAATGTTTTAATAGGGTTAAAAATAAACTTATCTTAATGGACAGCATTTTTAATATCAAAATTAATGATAACATTTAATGTTTCTATGTTTTAAAACTCTTACACTGGTAAGAGTTTGAAGGACATTTGCTGGGTTAGAGTCGACTGTCCTTCTCCCGAGGATGTGTGTGATCAGTCCAAAGACATTTCAACAGATCGCAAAAGCAGGTTCTCGGTGCATCTGAGAACCAGCATTCGTGAGGTCTCTTCGGGAGTGTGCGCACATCATTGACAAGGTGCCACATAAAAGGTTACTACACAAGATAAAAGTTCACAGAGTTGGTGGTAATATATTAGCATGGATAGAGGATTGGCTAACTAACGGAGAAAAGAGAGTTGGGATAAATGGTTCATTTTCTGGTTGGCAATCAGTAACCCGTGGGGTGCCGCAGGAATCAGTGCTGGGACCTCAACAATTTACAATCTATATTAACGACTTGGAAGAAGGGACTGAGTGTAACATAGCCAGGTTTGCTGATGATACAAAGATGGGAAGAAAAGCAATGTGTGAGGAGGACACAAAAAATCTGTAAAAGGACATAGACAGGCTAAGTGAGTGGGCAAAAAGTTGGCAGGTGGAGTATAATGTTGGAAGGTGTGAGGTCATGCACTTCATTAGAAAAAAATCGAAAAGCAAGTTATTATTTAAATGGAGAAAGATTGCAAAGTGCCGCAGTACAGCGGGACCTGGGGGTACTTGTGCATGAAACACAAAAGGTTAGTGTGTAGTGATCAGGAAGGCCAATGGAATCTTGGCCTTTATTGCAAAGGGGATGGAGTATAAAAGCAGGGAAGCCTTGCTACAGCTATATAAGGTATTGGTGAGGCCACACCTGGAATACTGCGTGCAGTTTTGGTTTCCATATTTATGAAAGGATATACTTGCTTTGGAGGCAGTTCAGAGAAGGTTCATAAGGTTGATTCCAGAGATGAGGGGGTTGACTTATGAGGAAAGGTTGTGTAGGTTGGGCCTCTACTCATTGGAATTCAGAAGAACGAGAGGTGATCTTATCGAAACGGATAAGATTATGAAGGGGCTTGACAGGGTGGATGCAGAGAGGATGTTTCCACTGTTAGGGGGGACGAGAACTAGAGGGTATAATCTTAGAATAAGAAGCTGCCCATTTAAAACTGAGATGAGGAGAAATTTCTTCTCTCAGAAGATTGTGGATTTGTGGAATTCACTGTCTCAGAGAGCTGTGGAAGCTGGGACATTGAATAAATTTAAGACAGAAATAGACAGTGTTATGTATGCAACACTATGTAACCAGCATCCTACCGCCACCAGAGGGCGTATATGTTGGAGTCCCAAGGGATCCCAGCATCCTTTGGTAGCACTATATAAGCAGGTCTCCCATGCTGTACCAGCACTCTGGAGTTAGAATAAAGAGACTAAGGTCACACTCATGTTTACAGTACTCAGTTATATTGCATTATTAGAGACATATTAACTAGCGACGAGATAACGAACCATGCAGAGAATGCAGAGAACTGTTGGTATCCTGGAGAAATTCTCAGAAGGTGACGATTGGGAAGCCTTCGCGGAGTGACTTGACCAATACTTCGTGGTCAACGAGCTGGAAGGGAATGAGAACGCTGCCAAACGAAGGGCGATTCTCCTCACCGTCTGCGGGGCAACAACCTGTGGCCTCATGGAGAATCTTCTTGCTCCGGTGAAACCAACAACCAAATTGTATGAAGAACTGTGTACGCTGGTCCAGGAGCACCTAAATCTGAAGGAGAACGTTCTGTTGGCAAGGTATCAGTTTTATACATGTCAACGGTCTGAAGGCCAGGAAGTGGCGAGCTATGTCGCCGAACTAAGGCACCTTGCAGGACATTGCGAATTTGATGGATTCCTGGAGCAAATGCTAAGAGACTTTTTTGTGCTTGGCATTGGCCATGAGGTTATCCTTCACAAACTATTGACTGTTGAAACACCGAACCTGCGCAAAGCCATAACGATAGCCCAGGCATTTATATCCACCAGCGATAACACCAAACAAATTTCGCAGCATAAAAATGTTTCGGCAAGTACTGTACACAAAGTAACATCGTTTTCAGGCAGAAATGCATATGGCAGAACGTACACGCCTGCAGCTGCACGACCTCAGATGACTCAGAGTCCGCCATCAAACGTTAATGTGAGGCAATTAACACCTTGTTGGCGCTGCGGAGGTGATCATCGAGCCCATCAATGCCGCTTCAAACACTATGCGTGCAAAGGCTGTGGAACAATGGGATACCTCCAGCCAATGTGCAGATGAACTGTAAACCCTGCAAACCACCACGTTGCAGAGGAAGACCGATCCATGGCGGATCAAACTGAACTAGAGACTCAAACCGAGGAGGCAGAAGTGTACGGGGTACACACCTTCACCACAAAATGTCCACCGATCATGTTAAAAGTCAAACTGAACGGAATTCCAGTATCCATGGAACTGGACACGGGTGCGAGTCAGTCCGTCATGAGCAAAAAGGCCTTCGACAGGCTGTGGTGCAACACGGCACAGAGGCCCAAGCTGAGAACTTACACTAAAGAGCTGATCCCTGTAATTGACAGTGCAGCAGAAAACGCTCCTATGATGGAGCAGTGCATGAACTACCACTATGGATTGTATCAGGAGATGGCCCCACACTGTTCGGCAGAAGCTGGCTGGGAAAAATCCGCTGGAACTGGGACAACATCCAAATGTTTTCATTCGTTGACAACGCCTCATGTGTCCAGGTTCTGAGCAAGTTTCCATCGTTGTTTGAGCCAGGCATTGGAAGTTTCTCGAGGGTGAAGGTGCAGATCCACTTGGTTCCCGGTACTTGACCCATCCACCACAAGGCACAGGCAGTGCCATATAGGATGCAAGAGAAAGTGGAGATTGAGCTAGACAGGCTGCAATGAGACGGCATCATCGCATTGGTAGAGTTCAACGAGTGGGCCAGTCCGATTGTTCCCGTTCTCAAGGGTGATGGCACAGTCAGAATTTGTGGGGACTATAAAGTTACGATTAACCATTTTTCTCTGCAGCACCAGTACCCACTACCTAAGGCAGACGATCTATTTGCGACGCTGGCAGGAGGGAGGATGTGCACCAAGTTGGACCTGACCTCGGCCTACATGACGCAGGAGCTGGCAGAATCTTCGAAAGGCCTCACCTGCATCAACACGCACAAAGGTCTGTTCATCTACAATAGCTACCCATTTGGGATTCGATCAGCCACAGTGATTGTTCAAAGGAACATGAAGAGTCTGCTAAAGTCGGTTCCGTGCACCGTGGTTTTCCAGGACGACATATTGATCACAGGTTGGGACACCATCGAATACTTGAAGAACCTGGAGGAGGTTCTAAGTTGGCTAGATCACGTGGGGCTCAGTTTGAAATGCTTGAAGTGTGTTTTCCTGGTGCCAGAGATCGAGTTCTTAGGGAGAAGAATCATGGCAGATGGCATCAGAGCCACCGACGCCAAGACGGAGGCCATCAAGAACGCGCTGAGACCACAGAATGTGATGGAGCTGCGGTCATTCCTGGGACTCCTCAATTATTTTGGTAATTTCCTACCCGGGTTAAGCACCTTGCTCGAACCTCGACACGTGTTGCTACGCGAGGGAGATGACTGGGTATGGGGGAAATCACAAGAGACTGCTATTGAGAAAGCCCAAAATCTGTTATGTTCCAACAAATTCCTTGTCCTGTATAATGCTTGTAAACGTTTAGTGCTAGCTTGCAATCCAACTTCGAACAGGGTCAGGTGAGAGTTACAACAAGCTAACGAATCGTGAACATTGCAACCGGTTGCTTATGCGTCCAGGAGTTTGTCCAAGACTGAAAGGGCCGACGGCATGATTGAAAAAGAAGCTCTGGCATGCGTATACGGGGTAAAAAAAATGCATCAGTATCTGTTTGGGCTTAAGTTCGAGTTAGAAACCGACCACAAGCCGCTCATATCGCTATTCTCAGAGAGCAAAGGTATCAATACCAATGCCTCTGCTCGCATCCAAAGATGGGCGCTCACGCTGTCTGCATATAACTATATAATTCGCCACAGGCCAGGCACAGAGAACTGCGCTGATGCTCTCAGTCGGCTACCATTGCCCACCACCGGAGTGGAAATGGCACAGCCTGCAGACTTGCTCTTGGTGATGGATGCATTTGAAAACGAAAAGTCACCCGTTACAGCCCGGCAGATCAGGACCTGGACAGCCAGGATCCTTTACTGTCCCTTGTAAAAAAAAAATTCTCCTCCAGGGGAGCTGGTCCAGCGTCCCAGCAGAGATGCATAAAGAGATCAAGCCATTCCAGCGGTTCAAAGACGAAATGTCCATACAGGCGGACTGTCTTTTGTTGGGTAATCATGTGGTTTTGCCTAAGAAAGGCAGGGACATGTTCATACGCAACCTACACAGCACCCACCCCGGCACAGTAATGGTGAAAGCCACAGCCAGATCCCATGTGTGGTGGCCCGTCATCGACTCAGAATTGGAGTCTTGCGTGCACCAATGCAACACTTGCTCTCAACTGAGCAATGCAGCCAGGGAGGCACCACTAAGTTTGTGGTCATCGCCCTCCAAACCTTGGTCTAGGATTCACGTTGAATTCGCTGGCCCATTCCCTGGAAAAATGTTCTTTGTTGTTGTGGATGCTTATTCAAAATGGATTGAGTGTGCAATAATGTCTGTAAGCACGCCCACTTCCACCATCGAAAACCTACGAGCCATGTTTGCCATGCACGGCCTGCCTGATGTCCTTGACGGCGACAACGGGCCGTGTTTCACTGGCGCTGAATTCAAGGAATTCATGACCCGCAATGGGATCAAGCACGTCACATCTACCCTGTTCAAACCCACATGTAACAGCCAGGCAGAACGGGCAGTCCAAACCATCAAGCAAAGCTTGAAACGCATGTCGGAAACTCCCTGCTCAGCTACCGCACCAGACCCCACTCGCTCACCGGGGTTCTCCCAGCCCAGCTGCTCATGAAAAGTGCGCTCAAAACAAGGCTCTCTCTAGTCCACCCTGATCTCCATGATTACGCCGAGGGCAGGCGGCATCAACAAAGCATGTACCATGATCGCGCAAATTTGTCACGCGATATTGAATTCAATGACCCTGTATTTGCACTCAACTATGGACATGGTCCCAAGTGGCTTGTTGCCACTGTCATAACCAAAGAAGGGAGTCGGGTGTTTCAGGTCAAACTCGCAAATGGACTAACTTGCAGAAATAATTTGAACCAAACCAAACTGCGATTTACAGACAGCCACGAGCAACCTGAAGAGGACACCACCAACTTCGACCCTCCAACACACATACAAGTGGCAACCGACATCACGGTTGACCATGAAGCTGAACTCACTATCCCCAGCAGCCCAGCAAGGCCAGCTGCACAGCAACCCTGCGAAGGCCCAACCAACTCACCTGCACCTGCATTTGTACCGAGACGATCGACTAGGGAGCGAAAAGCCCCAGATCGTCTCACCCTGTAAACAAGTGTACTATTGACTTTGGGAGGGAGTGATATTATGTATGCAACACTATGTAACCAGCATCCTACCGCCACCAGAGGGCGTATCTGTTGGAGTCCCAAGGGATGCTGGGGTCCCTTGGGAGCACTGTATATAAGCAGGTCTCCCATGCTGTGCCACCACTCTGGAGTTTGAATAAAGAAACTAAGGTCACACTTACTCACGGTTACAGTACATTGCCTTATCAGATACATAACAGACAGTTTCTGAAACAATAAGGGTATAAGGGGTTATGGAGAGCGGGCAGGGAAGTGGAGCTGAGTCAATGAAGGTATTAAATGGCAGAGCAGGCTCGAGGGGCTGTATGGCCTACTCCTGCTCCTATTTCTTACGTTCTTATGTTCTTGTTGTAAACCTGTGTCAGCCTGGACTTTGAGAATGCCTCTTTTACAGATTTAACGACACAATATAAAATGAAACCTGGCATAAGTCATTTGTTTGCACCAAATGGTTTCCCTCACTCATGCTGAATCCCAATCTCTAACTCCTGCTCTGGTCGAAGGCCTTGCTCCATGTCCGTCCTGCTCTCACTATGATCCAGCCTGTCCTGTTGTCACAGGTGTTGGATTTTAAATCCTTCTGTCTGGTGGAAACTGGGCGGGATTTCTGTCACTCTGATAGCGCCTGTTTTATCCCCGCAAAACCCTCAGTAATGTGTGGCGATCGGGATCCTGTCGTTTGCAAGGAAACTTCCACGGCTACTGAGTGGAGTGTGGGCCGAGGCCCCACAAGGTCAGTGCAGAACTCTGTGGGGACAGGACTGATTCCCTGGGACCCACAAGGAACATCTGGGCCCTATCACCCCAGCACCTCCCACCACCGTCCCACCCACAAACCCCTCGCTAATTCCCCCTTACCCCCCTCTCAACTCCCCTGGGTGTCATTGGGCAGTCTCCCAGCTGGCCAATCTGGGCAGAGGACGGGTGAACTTCTAATGAGGCCTGGCTGTTAAACTGGAGAGGGATTCCCATCCCAGTGTGAATGGGACGCCCAGCTCCTTTCCCCTGCTACCCCTGGGGTTACAATCCCCGCTATCGACTGGGGAGCACTTTGGGTCGTGCTGAGGATGTGAACGATGCTTTAGTTTTCTGTCCCTCTAGATATGACCATCCTGCTCCACATCTTCTGTCTGAGTGACTGACAAACCAAGCAGTATGCAGTGAGGTGGCATTACAGTGATATGATGCATGAACTCCTCCTCTCTCTCCCTTTCAGTCCACGTTCTTCCCCCTCTCTCTCCCCCTCTCTCTCCCCCTCTCTCTCCTTCTCTCTCTCTCTTTCAGTCTGTGTTCTTCCCCCTCTCTCTCCCCCTCTCTCTCCCTTTCAGTCCATGTTCTTCTCCCCTCTCCATCTCTCTCTCCCTTTCAGGCCGTGTTCTTCTCTCTTTCTCTCTCTTTCAGTCCACGTTCTACCCTCTCTCCATCTCTCTCTCCCTTTCAGTCTGTGTTCTTCCCTCTCTCTCTCCCTTTCAGTTCGTGTTCTTCTCTCTCTCTCTCCCTTTCAGCCCACGTTCTACCCTCTCTCCATCTCTCTCTCCCTTTCAGACTGTGTTCTTCCCCCCCTCTCTCCCTTTCAGTCCGTGTTCTTCTCTCTCTCTCTCCCTTTCAGTCCACGTTCTACCCTCTCTCCATCTCTCTCTCCCTTTCAGATTGTGTTCTTCCCTCTCTCCCTCCCTTTCAGTCCATGTTCTTCTCCCCTCTCCATCTCTCTCTCTCTTTCAGTCTGCGTTCTTCCCTCGCTCCCTCTCTCCCTCCCTTTCAGTCCGCGTGCTTCCCTCTCCCTCTTTCAGTCTGACGCCTGTCTCTCTGTCTCACCCTCCTTGCCTCTGCTCATTTGATTCACTTCAGTGACTTTGAACTTCGACTATCACAACACAGCTCCAGTTTATCAAGGTCGATGCCTCAGCAGCGGTGTTCAATTTAACAAACAGAAATCCTGCTCTCTAACTTCACACAGCCTTTAGGCGATGGTAGTGTGAGGAATGGCAGTGCTAAGTCACACGCTGTACACTGGGACAGCAACAACTGACAGATAAAAGAAACTGAAAGGGGAGCTTTTTGCTGTGGGTATGGTTTGTTCGACAGTAATATATATTAGGGTGTAGGGAGAATGCATTGTCTGTCAAACCCACACAATAAGACATTTAAATATATTTCCGGCTTGAAATCAGACTTTATCCTGTTTAATTGCCACAGCCCAAGGTTAAAGGCAGTTATTTCATTTTGGAGTGATACCAGGAGAGGATATTTAGCACATTCAGATCACACCCCTCAAACTTTAGCAGAAGTGTAACCTACTTACTTTCACAGGATGAGGGACTTCAGTGACGTGGAGAGACTGGAGAAGTTGGGGTCGACCTCCTTAGAGCAGAGAAGGTTGAGAGGAGATTTGATAGAAGTGTTCAAAATGATGAAAGGTTTTGACAGAATCAATAAGGAGCCATTGTTTCTAGCTGCAGGATGCTCGGGAATTAGAACACAGATTTAAGATAATTGATGCCCTGTTAAAACATTTACTGTCTCACCCTGGCCGTTCCCCCCAGTTACAGCCCTGATCTTCACTCCCTTAGATACAAGCGACGCAGACTTGAACGGATATAGCGGACAAATGGTTTACCATTCACCGCCAGATCTGGCTGGACCACATAAACCACTAACAGGTCCTGCTCTCGTCTGCCAAAATCTCTCACCAATCCAGGATGATTCTGGACTGTAAAGATAAACTCCGGCTTCTATTCTCCACTACTAACCGTCTTTTTAAATCCCTCTCCCAGTCTCCACCCTCACCCCCGGCAACAAGTGTGAGGAGATCATGGACTTCGTTGTCTCTAAGACTGAGACCATCCGTTCGGCTACCTCTGCCTCTTCCCTTCCTTCCCCTAGCCCACCGGGCCAAACTTCATCTCAGGATCCCCCCTACCCTAGCCCTGACCTCACATCTTTCTCCAGTTTCTCTCCAGTCTCCCCTCATGATCTCTCCGAGCTCACCCTGTCCATGAGACCCACTCCCTGCTCCCTCGCCCCTAATCCCACCAAACTGCTGACCACCCAACTTCCCTTCCTGGCTCCCATGTTAGCCGACATTGTTAACAGTTCTCTCTCCTCAGGTACTGTCCCCTTCTCCCTCAAATCTGCCATCATCACCCCTCTCCTCAAAAAACCAACCCTCGACCCCTCCATCCTTGCAAACTACTGCCCCAGCTCCAACCTCCCTTTCCTCTCCAAAGTCGTTGAACGTGTTGTCGCCTCCCAAATCCATTCCCATCTTTCCCGGAATTCCATGTTTTAATCCCTCCAATCCGGTGTCCGCCCCTGCCACAGTACCGAAACGGCTCTCATCAAAGACACAAATGACATCCGATGTGACTGTGACCGGGGTAAACTCTCTGTCCTCGTCCTCCTGGACCTGTCTTCAGACTTTGACTTGGTTGACCACTCCATCCTCCTCCAACGCCCCTCCACATCATCCAGCTGGGTGGGACTGCACTCGCCTGGTTCCATTCTCATCTATCTAATCGTAGCCCGAGAATCACCTGCAACGGCTTCTCATCCCGCCCCCGCATCGTTACCTCTGGTGTCCCCCCAGGATTATCCTTGGCCCCGCCTATTTCTCATCTACATGTTGCCCCTCGGCGACATCATCCGAAAACACAGCGTCAGTTTCCACATGTACGCTGTGACACCCAGCTCTCCCTCACCACCACGTCTCTCGACCCCTCCTCGGTCTCTAAATTGTCAGACTGTTTGTCTGACATCCAGTTCTGGATGAGCAGAAATTTTCTCCAATTAAATATTGGGAAGACCAAAGCGGTTGTTTTCGGTCCCCGCCACAAACTCCGTTCCCTAGCCACAGACTCCATCCCTCTCCCCAACTCCTGTCTGAGGCTGAACCAGACTGTTCACAACCTTTTTGACTCTGAAATGAGCTGTCGCCCACATATCCGCAGTATAACTAAAACCGCCTATTTCCACCTCCATAACATCGCCCGTCCCCGTCCCTGCCTCAGCTCATCCGTTGCTGGAACCCTCATCCGTGCCTTTGTTACCTCCAGACTTGACTATTCCAACGCACTCCTGGTTGGCCTCCCACATTATACCCTACATAAACTGGAGGTGATCCAAAACTCGGCTACCCGTGTCCTAACTCGCACCAAGTCCCGCTCACCTATCATCTATGTTCTCACTGACCTAAATTGGCTTCCGCTTAAACAACTATTTCAAAATTCTCATCCTTATTTACAAATCGCTCCATGGCCTCACTCCTCCCTATCTCTGTAATCTCCTCCAGCCCCACAACCTCCTGAGATATCTGCGCTCCTCCAATTCTGCCCTCCTGAGCATCCCTGATTATAATCGCTCCACCATCGGTGGCCGTACCTTCTGTTGCCTGGGCCCCAAGCTCTGGAACTCCCTCCCTAAACCTCTCCGCCTCTCTACCTCTCTTTTCTCCTTTAAAACGCTCCTTAAAACCTGTCTCTTTGACCAAGCTTTTGGTCATCTGCCGTAATTTCTCCTTATGTGGCTTGGTGTCAAATTTTTTGACTCATAACACCCCTGTGAAGCGCCTTGGGACGTTTCACTAGGTTATAGGCGCTATATAAATACAAGTTGTTGTTGTTAAAGCCAGAAGTGGCCAGACTGGACACGGGATCTGGTTGGGAATCCCATTTTTCACAATTTAACTATCCCACACTCCAAAGACACCCGTTTTTTTTCAGTAAAATTTCCCCCCAACATGTCTGTGCTTCCGAGATACAGATTTAGAAAAGAAAGATATAATATCATGCAGTGACTGTCAGGAGAATCACAAGCAGCATTCAACAAAGTCGTCGACAAAGATTTAACTCCTTCAACTCCCCCAGAACATAGGCATGATCACCCTTGCTTCTGAATTGTGCTGCTGGACAGCATTGCATGACATCGTTACCTGGAAATCCTGTCGTGTTTGGTGTCACCAAACATGATGTAGAGTGTTGAAGTACATTTTGGAGTCTTGCTTGATTCTTGACATTATCAGCTTAAATGAAGGAGAAACACTGCTGTTGTCGGCCGATGGTATAAGACATAAGAAATAGGAGTAGGCCCTACGGCCCCTAGAGCCTGCTCCAACATTCAATAAGATCATGGCTGATCATCGACCTCAACTCCACTTTCCCGCCCAATCTCCATATCCCTTGATTCCCCACGACTCTAAAAATCTATCGATCTCAGCCTTGAATATATTGAAAAACTGAGCATCCACAGCCCTCTGGGGCAGAGAATTCCAAAGATTCACCACCCTCTGAGTGAAGAAATTCCTCCTCATCTCAGTCCTAAATGGCCGACCCCTTATCCTGAGACTGTGACCCCTGGGTCTAGACTCCCCAGTCCGGGAAAACATCCCCCCTGCATCTACCCTGTCAATCCCTGTCAGAATCTTATGTTTCAATGAGATCACCTCTCATTCTTCTAAACTCCAGAGAGTATAGGACCATTCTACACAATCTCTCATCATAAGACAGCCCTCTCATCCCAGGGATTAATCTGGTGACCCCCCATTGCACCGCCTCCAAGGCAAGTATATCCTTCCTTAGATACGGACACCCAAACTGTGCAGTACTCCAGGTGTGGTCTCACCAAGGCCCTGTACAGATGTAGCAAGACTTCCTTACTCTTAAACTCCAACCCCCCCCTGCAATAAAGGACAACATACCATTAGCCTTCCTTGTTGCTTGCTGTACCTGCATGCTTGCTTTCTGTGTTTCCTGTATGAGAACACCCAAATCTCTGAACACCAACATTTAAACATTTCTCTCCTTTTAAAAAATATTCTGTTTTTCTATTCTTCCTTCCAAAGTGAATAACCTCACATTTACCCTCATTATCCCCATCTGCCATCTTACTGCCCACTCACTTAGTCTATCTATATCCCTTTGCAGACGCCTAGCCTTGTATCATTTGCAAACTTGGATACATTACACTTGGTCCCTTCATCTAGGTCATTAATATAGATTGTAAATAGCTGATGTCCCAGCACTGATCCCTGTGTCACCCCACTAGTTACATCCTCAACAGTATCTCACTGGGCTGCACACTCAAGTATTGTGCAAGTGGAAGTGTCAGCGGGCTATTCAACTGTAGTGGCATCACAGCCAAACTCACTTAATATTCACAAAGTCTCACCTTCCAGCATGGGAATCCCATTGGATGCCTTTTCTACCTGGCCTGAAAGCACCAAAAGCCATTATATCCTTGCACTGCTTCCCTGGGTAAGATCATCTCAGTCTGTACAGACTTCTGATTAACTGTCGGCCTACCCCTGTCTGTGTGGCTCAGTAACGCACTGTCCCTGCATCCATATATAAAGAAAGTCTTGCATTTATATAATGTCTTTCGCAACCACTGGATGTTTCAAAGCGCTTTACAGCCAATGAAGTACTTTGAAGTGTAGTCACTGTTGTAATGTGGGAAACGCGGCAGCCAATTTTTGCACTGGAAGCTCCCACAAACTGCAATGTGATAATGACCAGATAATCTGTTTTTGTTATGTTGATTGAGAGATAAATATTGACCCCAGGACACCGGGGATAACTCCCCTGCTCTTCTTCGCCATGGGATCTGTTACATCCACCTGAGAGAGTAGACGGGATCTCGGTTTAATGTCTCATTTGAAAGATGGCACCTCCGACAGTGCAGCACTCCCTCAGTACTGCACTGGAGTGTCAGCCTAGATTATGTGCTCAAGTCCCTGGTGTGGGATTTGAACGCACAACCTCCTGACTCAGAGGGCAGATGCTACCCAAGCTCACGATAATGGAATAGCCTGCCATTACTCACAATCGTGGCACAAGTATGAGGAATGGTCGCTCGAGCAAGGTGCTGGAGGGCTGCCCCATCGGAACAGTGGCCCAGTGTGAGCCAGTGCCTTTGGGAGAGGGGATGGCAAACAACAATGGGCCAACCTGGGCGGGTCAGGCAGAGTGGGGTCGCAAGGAAGGCCAGCCCTGGGGAACCAGCCAATCCCAGCTGTCAGCTGGGAAGCAGATTCAGGGAGAGAAAGTGGTAAAATATTGCAACATACGCCACTTAAAAAATACAACTTATCTGGTCATTGTGTCATTGCTGTGTGTGGGAGCTTGCTGTGCGCCAAATGTCTGTTGTGTTTCCCACATTACAACAGTGACTACACTCCAACACTACTTCATTGGCTGTAAAGCGCTTTGGGACGTCCGGTGGTCGTGAAAGGCGCTATATAAATGCAAGTCTTTCTTTCTCTCTTTCTTTCTCTCTTTCTTTCAAAGCACACTGCTCTTCCTTAAAGCGGCGAGGTGAGGAATGTTTAGGTAGGAGGAACAGAGTACAGTCGGGTACAAACTATACTGAGGGACTGTCACAGGGCTAGTTGCTGGTGAGTCTATTGATGCTGACACACTCACAGCTCACGGAGGACATTGTTTAGCATTTATTAAATGAAAATGAATGACTGCATTAAGATGCTGACTGGTGTAAGTCAGTGAAACAGGGCTCTCGCTCCGTGTGGAGCGAACTTCTGTTGAACAGGAACCTTCAGAAGGTGAACTCTTTGAAACGAGGGAGCCTTGCGGAGAACTTGCATGAATAAGAGACCTCACCGTGTCCTCACGACACCCTGAAGCACTTCACAGCTAATGGATTGCTTCTTGAAGCAGAGCTCCTGCTGTTTTTGTATGTGTGTGTGCGAGTGTGTGTGTGTGTGTGTGCGAGTGTGTGTGTGTGTGAGTGTGTGTGCATGTGTGTGGGTTTGTGTGAGTGTGTGTGTGTGTGTGTGTGTGTGTGCGAGTGTGTGTGTGTGTGAGAGTGTGTGTGTATGTGTGTGGGTTTGTGTATGGGTTTTGTAAGGGGTGGTTTTCAGGGGGTCAGCTTTCAATTCTGATCTTATATGAGCGGTTCCGAATCGCTCCCACACCCTTGGTTCTAGACTCTGGGATTATGAAGGGGCTGTGGCAGACTTGGACAGACAATCGGTTTCAAGGTAGGAAGCAGGTATGGCTTTATTGTGTTTAAAAAAGAAGTAAAAGGCACACCTTTAATAACACACACAGAATAATAATACCAATACACACTGAGGGGTACAACACATTGACTAAAGTGTCAAATTATAGCCTGTGGGGAAAAGAATACAGCTTAAACTCTAAATGGGGTAAAGAGGAGAATGCAGATACATTTACACAAGTTATCCCAGCCTCCCCCCTCCCAATTCCCCTAACTAACTAAGTTATAGCTCTGGGGGTTCAGGGGCTATGCTCACCAATCCCTTTTGACAGTTGCCGGTGAATCGCAGTTTCAGGGTTCGCTGCACTTTGCCTTCTAGGCGAGCCGTACCCCAGATGGAGGCGAGGAGTTTGGACTGCGTAGTCTTCAGTTGGGGTGAGTCCGCTAATGCGGTAAGTCGCGTTTTGGATGTATGGGGTAAGTACCCACTTTCTTTGTTTCAAGGGAGCTGCTCATTAGTTTTGAGCTCTCTGTCAGAATTTGGCGGGCTCGTTCAGCAGTAATTTGATTATGATGTGGTAATGTGGAAAATCACCGGTTGGCATTGTTGAAGCAGTATTTAAACTCTTGGGCCGTTTGGCTGGGCCCGTGATTTCTATAGGTCTATTTGCACATGCATGCCAATAATGGTCTCCAGTGATTAGTCTGATAGCTCTTGATGCGTTCATGTCCTAGGGAGCGAATTTTTATGCCTCACAGTTCTTGTTAGTTATCGATTGACTCATTCTCCCAGACAAATTGAATTAGCTCCAATACCCAATTCCTGAGTGAAGTCCCACCCTCTGTTCTGGCAGTCTGTTCCAACTTGTTCCTTTAGAGATCTTAAACTTGTAAAACTCTTAAGTATCTTCCTCAGAGTTTTTCCTCGGATACCAAAATGTTCATCGAGTTCCAAATTAAATTCCCTTTCCTATGAGTCCAAACACTGGGGGGGGTGGGGGGTCTCCATGAATGCATCCCCTTTTATCCCCCGCAGGCCTCGTCTACCCCTTAAACTCATTTGTGTCCTGAAGTTTTTCCTTCCATTTTAAAAGTCCAAAAAGGGATTCTTCTCCTCTGCAGGGGAAAGGTAAAAGGAACCTTTGTGAAATATTGGTAAATTCTACAGTTTGTGTGTGTGTGTGCGTGTGTGGGTGTGTGTGTGTTTGTGTGTGGGTTTTTGTGTGTGTGTGTGTGTGTGTGTGTGCGTGCGTGTGTGTGTGTGTGTGTGTGTGTGTGTGTGTGTGTGTGGGTGTGTGTGTGTGTGTGTGTGTGTGTGTGTTTGTGTGTGTGTGGGTTTGTGTGTGGGTTTTTGTGTGTGTGTGTGTGTGTGTGTTTGTGTGTGTGTGGGTTTGTGTGTGGGTTTTTGTGTGTGTGTGGGTGTGTGTGTGTTTGTGTGTGGGTGTGTGTGTTTGTGTGTGTGGGTGTGTGTGTTTGCGTGGGTGTGTGTGTTTGTGTGTGTGTGGGTTTGTGTGTGGGTTTTTGTGTGTGTGTGGGTGTGTGTGTGGGTGTGTGTGTTTGCGTGGGTGTGTGTGTTTGTGTATGTGTGTGTGTGTGTTTTTGTTTGTTCTCACATAGTCCGTGGAAAGACTAACAGACATGTAAACACATTCAAACACAAACAACTACGTGCACACATGCACACACACAGTATACACATCCAAAAAACGAAAATATAATAAATATCTAAAACCCCAAAAATATAATAATGAATAGTCAGCATGGATTTCAGAAAGTCTTGCTTGATCAACCTCATTGAATTCTTTGAAGAGGTAGCAGAGAGAGTAGACAATAGTAATGCAGTGGAGATAATTTATCTAAATTTCCAAAAGGTCTACAATAAAGTACCACATAATGACTAATAATAAGGACAGAGCACGCACAGTCAGGGGACAAGTAGCAGAATGCATAACTAGCTGGCCGCAAGAGCAGGGTAAAGGGTGGCCCTTCACAGTGGCAGAAGCTGGGTAGTGGGGTCCACTGTTGTTCACAATTTATGTTAATGATTTAGACCTTAGAATCAAAAGAACAATTTCTAAATTTGCAGAAAACACCAAATTGGGGGCACGGGAGGACAGTCAATACTGAAGAGGACTGCAATAAATTACAAGAAGACATTAATATACTTGCAATAAATGGGCATAGAATTACTAAATGAATTTCGATTTAGATAAGTGTGAGGTATTACATTTTGCTAAGAAAAATGAGGATGCCACATATTGATAAGTGGCAAGTAGCATCTGTGTCACACAAA